>NW_028321121.1:0-55538 GCF_062004578.1 Staurois parvus
TGCAGATTGGACAGGTGGCGCTCTCTTCAAGCCATCGGTGGATACAGCTGGTGTGGAACTCGTGAGCGCAGGCCAGGATGGTCGTGTCCTCTCCATCTTCATAACCTGCCAAACAGATGGGACAGAGAATTACCTCCTCCTCGGCGCGCTGCTCCATGGCTGGGGGGTGCTCAGGGGCCCCGGCGCGCTGTTCCATGGCCGGTGGTGGAGGGTGCTCAGGGGCCCGGGCTCGCTCTCTTGGTGAACGGCTGCGGTGGGTGGAGGCCTCCTCCCGTCTCCGATGACGTTGGACCCTGGACCTCGTCCGATGGGCGATCGGAGACCCTCCGTTCACCTGATGTGAAGACCTTCCACGGGATGGGCGTCGTGAAGGTCGTGGCATCGTGATGGTGCTGGATGACCTCAAAGTGGCTAAAAATATAAATATTTCCCACTACTAAAGAATAATATAATGATATCAGCAATAGAAATGCTAATGATCGCAGTCAGTTGCAGGAGAACCGCTCTGACGATCTGTATCGCTCAACAACCAGAAAGGAAGTGAGGTCAGAGGCAGCCTGGAGGCGGAGCTAATCACTCTGCCAATCAGAGCCTGGAGGTGGAGCTAATCACTCTGCCAATCACAGCGTCACTTTTCGGGCCTACATATTTTTACTGAAAACCAAACTAAATCTGCTATTTTATTGATTTTCCCATAGAATGAATCAGTGTTGTGGTGACTTTAGTGGGTTTTCCTAAATTCTGCCTCCAGATGTCACTGTGCCTGTATGTGTTCCATGGCGGTAATACCGCTCCCCGCCATAGGTGTCTCCCTTCCCAATCAGCTCCATTAAACGTTATAGACATGGCTTTCCTTCGGCAGCCATCTTTTGATGTCACAGAGAGTAATAGGAGCCCGAGGAGGGATGGAGGAGACAGACGGGAGCTGAGAGAAACGGGGTCCGGGGTGGGCAAGATGGAGACCGGGGGAGCCCAGGTGAGGAGAAGGCCGGGGGTGGGGAGGAGGAAGAGGCTGAGGGAGTGCTGGATGATGTGGGGGGGATTTTATCTATTGAGAGACAAATAAATGATGGGGGGGGGACATACCTGGAGCTTCGACCCCCCCAGTGTAACCTCAACTGCCCCCCCCCCCCAGTTTTACCAAACCTGCCCCCCCCAGTGTTTCTGCCCCCCCTCAGTGTTACCACAACTGCCCCCACCTTCCCCCAGTCTTTCTGCCCCTCTGTTTTACCACAACTTCCCCAATGGCCCCCCACCCAGTTTTTCTGTGCCCCCCCGTATTACAATTTCCCCCCACACTGTTTCTGCCCCCCCAGTGTTTCTACAAGCGCCCCCACCTTCTCCCCGAGTCTTTCTGCCCCCCCCCCGTTTTACCACAACTTCCCCAATGCCCCCCCCCCCAGTGTTTTTGCCCTCCTCCCCAGTGTTACAACTGCCCCCATCCCCCCCGTGTTTCTGCCCCCCCTAGTGTTACAACTGCCCCCATCCTCCCCCCCCCCCCGTGTTACCACAACTGTCCACATCCCCGACAGTGTTCCCGCCCCCCCCCCCCCCCCCCGTTACAACAACTACCCACATCCCCCTTCCTCCCAGTGTTTCTTCCCTCCACCCCAGTGTTTCTGCCCCCCCGTGTTACAACAACTTCCCCCATTCCCCCCCCAGTGTTTCTGCCCCCCCCCCCCGTGTTACAACAACTTCCCCCATCCCCCCCTAGTCTTTCTGCTCCCTCCGTGTTTCAACAATTTCCCCCATCCTGCCAGTGTTTCTTCCCCCCCCCCCCGTGTTACAACAACTTCTTCCATCCCCCCCCCCCAGTGTTTCTGCCCCCCCCCCGTGTTACAACAACTTCCCCCATCCCCCCCCCCCAGTCTTTCTGCTCCCTCCGTGTTTCAACAATTTCCCCCATCCCCCCAGTGTATCTGCCCCCCCAGTGATACCACAACTTCCCCCATCCCCCCCCAGTGATACCACAACTGCCCCCATCCCCCCAGTGTATCTGTCCTCCACCCCAGTGTTTCTGCCCCCCCATGTTACCACAACTTCCCCCATCCCCCCCCCCAGTGTTACCACAACTGCCCCCATCCCCCAGTGTATCTGTCCTCCACCCCAGTATTTCTGCCCCCCCAGTGTTACTACAACTTCCCCCATCCCCCCCTCCAGTGTTTCTGCCCCCCCCCCCCCCCCATGCCTGCACAGAATACATCTCATTTCTCTCCATGTATTCATTCTATAGTACCCCAGCATTGTGCAGAAACCCCCCCAATAATCCCCCCAGCAGCTGTGCCAGACCCCCCCCCCCCCATATCAGCCATTCATAAAGGAAATGAATACAGAGCTATAATCCCCCAAATATCACTTCCCCGCCCCTCCCCCACTCTTCATAAAGAGATCCGTGTCATACAATCACTGAGGAATACTGAAAACAAATCTAAATATTAAAAGAAATGAAATAAGTAAAGGAAAGTCATGTTTAGATTTGGATGGAGTGGAGATGATTGGAGCCCCTGTCAGTGTTTATTGCTGTCTGTGCCCCCATTGTTGGGGAGATCCCCCCTCTCTGTTTGTCCTGTTTACCATCATCATCCAAAGTGAATGGGAAAGACGATCCCACATTTTGGGTTGTCCCCAGAAAAGTGATAGAGGGGAAATCTTCCGATGGGGACACTAGTTCTGGTGATCTGGGGGGTCCAGTTTGCATGGATTTCCTCTCACTTCCTGTTATGGACACATGGACGGTGCTGACCAATCAGAAGCCGCCTTGCCCGGACTGTCATCGCTGCAAGGAGAGAATAGATAGTTGTGGGGATTTCAAATCTGCAGACCTGTGAAGCGGCTTTCTCTCCTCTCCTTGCAGCGATGACAGTACGGGCGAGATGGCACAGGGGGGTGGAAATGTTTGATAAACGACGTGTCCAGGGACTAAATCGGGGCCCCAATCTACTTGTCCCTCATGACAATCTACTTGTTTTAAAAGCAAAAGAGACTTTATGGCGACTTAAACGTGTCATATTTTTAACATTGCGCTGTTTATCTCCTCCCCCTCCCCCCCCCTCTCTCCAGCACTGCACCCGGGGACTAGCAAGGAGGAGAGAGACCTTGCAGTGTACTGAGCACCGATTGGCTGCTCGTCAGGAATGGGTGGGTCAGGGCTTATACTTTATCCCTTTGGCTGCCAGAGACGTTTTTGCCATTTTTGCACACATTTAAAAAATCATTTTAAGCCTGAAGATGGCATAACACCCAAATATATATTTCCTGAAAGCAGAGACCCTAGAGAATAAAATAGTGGTAGTTCCAATTTTTTATGTCCCATATTATCGCAAAATTTCAGTAAAAAATACAAGTATGTTAATTTTAGGGCACAAAAAAAGCAATAAATGACCCTATTTTCTGTAAAATCTAAAAGCCGAGGTTGCAGCGAATAAATAGATATCCAACTTGTCATCCTTAAATTTGTGCGCACTTGTGAAATGGCGAGGAGCTTCAGTACCCTGTATTTTCTATAGGTGACACTTTTAAAGCTCCTTTATAGGTCACCAGTTTAGTATTACGGAGGAGGTCTGGTGCTAGAATTATCGCTCTCATTCTGGCGTGCGCGGCGATATGTAACGTATCGCAATCGACGGTTTGATGCGTAGGCGTCCCAGCGTGTGCTTTTACGTTTTGTACGTTTTTGTATGTGTGGGGGTGCCGGCCTTTTTGGGGGGATGGCATGTGCTTGGGTGTAACTTTCATTGTTTATAATTGTAAAAAAAAAGTTTTTTTTTAATCACGGGGACAACTTCCCCTATGTGATGATTTTTGGTGACAGGTTCTCTTCGAGACATCCAAGGTCTAAAAGACTCTGGATGTCTCCCCTCTGTTCCTATGGGGATTGCTCTACAATCTCTCAACGGGGACCCGGAAGTGACATCATAACGTCACTTCCGAGTCAGCACAAGAAGGGGAGGGGACTCGTCCGCTCTTCTCCCTCCCCTCTACCCAACGGGGAGAGCACACGACGGGGGTGCGGAGAGGCTGGCACTGTGCAACGCAGTCAACAGCAGCGCTGCCACCTATTGCCTCACCTGACAGGTGAGCCCTGCTGCTTGCCCGCAGCAGACCTAAAGGTAGAATGAAACTACCTGCCCAGCGCCCGGAACTACATGTCCCGGGCGTCAGGAGATAGGAATCCAACATCCCTGTGGCATCTGATTGGTCAGCACCGTCCATGTGACATCAATAGTCCTCTAGCCTGAACTGTCATTGCTGCAAGGTGAGGAGAGAAATCGGCAGGGATTTCAGATGTCGGCGTCTTTGTCTCCTCTCCTACCGCTGAGAATATGGAGTATCTGCCACCATGGTATACATCCCCACATGCCCACTCTCCGCTGCGGGAAAACTCCCTTCACCGCTCCTGTCCAGTGGGGAAACCGCATTTGTTTTGGACAGAAATTGCATTCCTGTTCACATTGCATGCTGGTCTTTGTGGTGCAATTTGTGTTCATACATTTTGTATTGACGCACATCGCACCACAAAGTATCGGCAATCGGTATCGGCGAGTACTTGACCGAAAGTATCGGTACTGGCCGATCAGAAAATGGTATCGGTGCATCCCTGCTTTCTAACCTGCATGCTGGCTTCAAGTTGGTGTTTCAAAGTATGGATTCTAGAGACAGCCAGGCAAATAGCATTTTCAGAGTGTTCCATAATGATCTCCATATTGTTTCATGCATTCGTTTCCTTCAAAGTCTACCTGTCATGAGAAGTATGGGTCTGCTTTTGTGGCCATTGTTGGTCTTCTGAAAATGCTATGTGCCTGGTAGTTTGGCTTCAATGCCTGGAACAAGCATGCTGTGAATGTCAGAAAACTGTTAGAATTCCTCATCTCTGTACTTGTGAAGGATGATCCAAAGTATCATGGCGGGTACTACAATTCTCAGAAGAAAGGGTCACCTCGATATGTTCCTCAGGGTTTCCTTTGAAGCTGAAGTCTTTCCATCCCCATCAACATGCTGATGAGTTTTAAAAGGAAACTTTCTGTTTTCACTATATAGCTTGTTTAGACATCACTGGGTCTCTGTGCTTCCCTATGCAATGGCTGGTGAGAGGTGCTAGTGGGATGCTGGCCTTCTGAAATGATCACAGCACCCTGCCTCAGTACTCCTCTCATAGGTCCTCAGTTCTGATACAAGCAGTGGGCTGACTCTTAGGACGATTTGTGCAAAAATCAAAATGCTTTGATGGTTGGATGTCCGTCTCTCAGCAGTGGCACTCTCGGCAGGCTTGGTTGGCACACAAATCACTCCAGGTAATGCACACATGTGATGCCGAATCTTCATGATTGAAAGTGAAATCCAATGAATGAAAAGGGTGGACCAGGGACAGGAAGGCCGGGGAGGAAAGAATAGATGCTTGACGTCCTCCAGCAAGGAAATAAGGTGGGCTCTGACTTGTGATGCACACTGTGAGAAGCTCAGTGTGCAGTGAAATCATGCCATGTCAGTAGAGCAGAGAAGTCTGTACAACTGTGTAAGACTGAAGGGAAGCTGAAGTTCAGATCTTCAAGATTTATGTGCTCAGCTTTGATCTAGCTAGTGTCCATTAAACTCCAGAAGATCAGAAAAGAAGTCTTATCAGGTTACCTCGTATTTGTACTTTCAGTGAACCGCTTTCCTGCCGCCCTATAGAAGATATACTGCTACAGGGCGGCAGGGGTGCGCAAAATCACCTGTATATATACGTCATTTTGCATTTCTGAGCCGTGCACGCCCCTACCCGTGCAGCTATTCGCAGCCTTAGCTGTCAGTCACCGGGTCCCGGTGATTGAGGAGCATTACTGACGGAGGGAGAGAACTGTATGTAAACAATACAGTGCTCTCCCCTGTCAGCTACTGCACAATGCTTTGCATGGCTTACACAGCACACAGTTAACCCTTTGATCGCCCCACATGCTAACCCCTTCCTGACCAGTGCCATTAGTACAGTGTCAGCGCTTTTTATTAGCACTGATCAGTGTATTGGTGTCACTGGGGATGTCAGTGACATCAAGTCAGTTCCCCCCAGTGTCAGAATGCCCGCCGCAGTCATGCTATAAGTTGCTGATCGCCGCCATTACTATTAAAAATAAATCTTGCCCATTGGAGGACAGGCAGGCTGTGCTCCCACCACAGCCAGAATCTGCTTGCTTGTACATCCCGTATGGGCAAGCAGATACTTACTGACAGGAAGGCTCAATGAACTACCATGGTGCTGTGGACTGGCGTGATAGTTGGTTGAAAACCACAAACTGACAACTGGAAAGGCTGCTGGGACTTGTAGTTTTCCCATTCACAGAATACTGTGAATGAGTGACGCTGCCGGAGCCCCGCATAGCAGTTTTTATTTTACATTTTGACAGCTAGCAGGGGGGAGAAGATCCCCCATTAGCAGATACAACGGTGATGGGGGGGGGGGGGGGGTGCAGGGGCTGGTGTGATTGTAACCCTGAATATGGGTGTAACGTTACAAAAGGTGACTGTATCCTTTAAAGGATGAGTTCACCTTTTAAAAAACAATAATTATTGCACTTTTTTTTTTTTTTGCAGGTAAAATAAATGTGCATTTCTTATTTCTGTCTGCAGGAGCCCGTAGACCATTGTGCCAGCGCCATGCGGGTCTCCTGCAGATCTGTTAGTATATCTTCTTACACGTAAAGGGATGTACGAGCCAACAGATATACTGACAGGAAAAATGAATGAACTACCACGGCACTTCACAGCACAGTAGTAGTTTATTGAGGACTAAAGCTGACAGCCGCTAAGGCTCTTGGGACTTGTAGTCTCTCATCCACAGGTGACTGTGTGGGCGGAGCCCTACACGGCCACGGTTTTAAAAATTTGACAGCGAGAGGGGAGAAGATCCCCCACAGGGCCCAGTCTGATCATAACAACATATTACATTTTACACCCTGAGTTTGGGTTTAACGTTACGAAAGGTGAACTTGTCCTTTGACGGCTGCCGACATTTTTACAGGATCTTGCTAGCTGAAAGATCCTGCATAAAAAGGATCCATACTGCATCTCTGCTCATATGGCCTGATCCATATAGGTTTGTGGGAGGTGAAATGTACGGGCAGCTTTATGGGCTCTCACATTTTTAAAAAATATTTCTCTGCCCTGAATGAGTCATTTAAAATGACGCCCCATGGACTAGAATGCAGCATTTATGTGCTCGTCTACTGCTTATATATAATTATTACATTGAATGATGCAAGTGCCTACACTTTGACTTGATATTTGACTCTTAAAATCCCTGTACAGCAGAGTTCAGATTTGACCAGAGAGAAGCCGCAGCACAAGAAGTGAATCAGTTCTGCTGCAATACTCGTGTAAGGGGCATGCGGTTAGGAGGAGAGAGCAGAGTGACGGGTGTGAGCTCATCAGTCTACTGCTTCTTTCACTATCCATTCAGACTGAGGGAGGAGCAAGAACTGTAAGTTACTGCAGCAGATTAAAATCAGGTCTACTGCCCTGCTAGACAGAGCTGTGCAGTGTGACAGAGCTTTGAAATTCTCAGAACTGGACAGACAGAAATAAAGAATCTTTTGGCAGGTAAAATGTCTCTGTTCTATGTATTCCAGATTGTTTTTCAGCAGTTCATCTTCAGGTTGTACTTTTCTGCCTGGAGCCACTCTGGTTGAACAAAAACAATGTAGAAATGAAAGGATCTAAGCACCTTTCGGAGCATGTCACCCATATTTGGGGTGTAACACTTACCATGCTCCTATTCCCCAACCTCCCGCCACCAGCGCTCCTCTCCATGACAGTGGGCTTCTTCCCTCACCCGCTGTCACAATTTAAAAACAGTGTGGCCCTTCAGGGCTCCACCCACATGTCCACGTCATTCATTCAGTTTCCTTGAATGAACGGACTACAAGTATTGTCAGCCATTGTGGCTGACAGGTTGTAGTTCTCAATGAGCTGCGAGGACACTGATGAGCACTCTTGTAGTTCATTGATTCTTCCTGCAGTGTAGGAACTTTCTGACATATGGGAGTACGGGCAGACAGCTTATTGTGGGTCTGCAGGATCCGGGCATTGCACCCACAATCTGCTGATCACAGGTGCAATACTTTACAGAATGTAATGTACAAAAATAGTAAATGCACATTTTTGTTGGCTGCAAAAAAAAAAAACGTGCATTTTTAATTTTTTTTTTTTTTTTTACAAAAGGTGAGCTTATCCTTTTACCACTTGGTAACCGTGATATAGCCAAATGACGGCTACAGCGCGGTTACCTAATTCTGGGAGGGTGTCTTATGACGTCCTCCCAGAATGTGCCCCCCGCGCACCATCAGGGGCACGCACCCGGCGATCTCCGTGATCGCTGTGTCCTACGGAGACAGCTGATCACATGATGAGGTAAAAGGCCAATCACAGCAGCCTTTTCCCACATGATCAGCTGCGTCCAATGACACAACAGTTCACTGTGTAAATACAGTTGTCTGTTATCGGCAGCATTTTCCTCACACTGTCACAGCGTGCAGAAAGTACTGCCGATAACTGGCAGCTGTCACAGAGGAGATCGGCAATGATCATCAGGGCACTGATGATCAGTGCCCTTCAGTACCACCCAGCAGGGCCCCCATCAGTACCGTCCATCAATGCCACCCATTCAGCTTCGGCAGTCAGGGCTGGTTGTCCGTGTCGCCCATCAGCGCCGCCTATCAGTGCCCATCATTGCTGCATATGTTGCTCTTCTTTTGTTTATAGTGCCAAAAATAAAACACCCAACTGCGATTAAATACCACAAAAAAAAATCTCTGTGTGTGAAAAATATTATAAAAATGTCATATGTGTACAATGTTGCATGACTGTGCAATTGTCATTCAATGTGAGACAGCGCTGAAAATTGGCCGGGGCACAAAGGGGGTATAAGTGCCCGGTAGATAGGTGGTTAAACTTGCAGGTTTCTGAGTGTAGACTTCAATCCTCCTTTAAATTGTAATGTAAAATAAATGCACCCTAAAGACAACGGAAATATGAGAGCTGCTCATAAGAAGTCAAGTGTTCAGAATTACAAATCAAACTGATTGTATTCCTGTCCATGGTAGAATATGTGGGCAGTGCTGGGGTTGATGCTCTTCCAAATAACTGATATGTTTATTTTTGTTGTCAAAGTGCAAACTGAATGACTGTAAAGAGAAAGTTCTCTGGAGCAATTGTCGTCCCCAAGAATCTGTCCAAGGGAACGTCTGACTTGCTGGTGCTGTTCACGCTGGACCACAACTAGGATGTGTTCAAGGTAAGTTTGTTGATGTGTTTGGATCGTGGCGTACCGGTGTCCTGACTGCAAGTGTTTTGGGTTTGTTCTGTGACTCAGTAGCAAGTGCAGTAACCACCCCAACAAAATGTTATTGAATGACAGATTCTTGGATTAGAATCAACTTCCATTTTACTCTTGGCTGAAAATAATCAGTGGCTGTAGGGCCAGTTATCGGTGGGGGGTGGGGAAATACCAGTGTCAGTGTTAAACCGCTGCAAAAGGATTGTGGTGCATAATTCCAATGGGTTACATTTAGGAAGGCTTAATTGGGAGAATCCTGTCATTAAGTGTTCTTGCATGGCAACCACTTACTGTTATCTCACATATATATTCCTATTATTATTGCCAAATTTACCACCCTAACTCCTCCCGCAGTTTTTACACTACATAGACAGTAATATACCGAAACGTGCGGATTGTTCCCGATTGGTGTGCTATTACTTTGTGGAACGTTTCGCCGAATGGTTCACGAAATATCAGCGTTTTTGTGGTGAAATTGGTCCCATAGGAATGAATGGCGGAATGTTGAAAACTAGAGTGGGAGCTGACAAAAGCTAGAGTGTGAGCTGAAAAATCAGGACATGATTTGTAAACTGCCATCACTCCCTCATTTTCAAGCCCACCTACACAAATCTTATATCAAAACGTTCAGCTATCCCTGCTGCCACTAAAAATGTCCACGGCTAGGCGATAGTCCTGATAGTCTTCACAATATGACCATTTGTTTGCAACTCACGCCGCCCATTGACATTCATTGAAACTGCACTCTAGCCACCTCAAATTTGAAGGGCAATTTCTAAACTGCGACTGTGCCTTCATTTTTAATATTTCAGAGACATACTATGCAACAAAATGTAGGGCTGGGTCTTGTGATTCTCACAATATAAAGCTCTTCAGATTTATCATTTTTAAACTACAATCTTTTGAAGAGGCCAACCGCCAGTGAAGTGAGCAAGTTGGAGCAGTTTTTTAACCGCTCTTCTCTGGCCTTGCTGTAGAGTGAGTTGCCATAGGAACCCACTCCACCCAGTTACACCGCCCACTCCAGTTATAGACTACTGGTGGAGGCAAGAACACTTCACACAATTTCCCCAGAAATTGTAGCTTTTCTAGTTATAAGCTGGTGTTCTGTCATACAATGGACTAGATATATGATATTCCTACTGTTATATTTGTGTTTTATCCTAGACCTTCGGTTATATTATTACACTGAGGATCTCAGGGGTGGAGAGGCTATTTATTAGGAAAAAGTGGATCAGGTGTTTCCTGGTAGGAGGAGCCTATCTCTCATGTGAAGCTGTCCTGGAAGATTCCTGGAAATAGTTAACAGGTAAATAACTGTGTTTTTTTCTCTTTGTGAATGAGCCCTAATTTGGTCTAAGCTGCAGATGAGTATGATCTATTATAGGGCAAGTGCTGATGTAATTGTTAGGCTACTTTCACACCAGCATTCCAATCAGGTCCACTTGTCAGTTTTTCAGGCAGACCTGGTTGGAAGGTCCATGGAGCCCTATGGACAGGCAGATGTAATTGGGCTTGTGTCTCTTTACATCCACCTACCGCCATCCAGGTCCAGAAAGCAAAAAAACAGAAAAGAAATGCGTAATTTTTCATTTTTGTTGACTGGATGGGAGGTACAGGAGAGCCCATTTACACCTGGCCACCCATAGAGCTGACGGGTCTGCCTGTGTCCACAGAAACTGTAAGGGCACGGATGTGACCGGTCACACACTGAAACATTATTACTCCTGCAGGTCACAAAAATAGTAATGCTAAGGCTCCTTTCACACAGAGGAAAGTCCACTGCGATCTGTGAGCAGATACCCTGCTGATCGGAGCCAAACGGTTTGAAAGGTGCCTTATTAGGGGTGTTTATTTTTTTTTACCTGCTGGAGTTTTAATGTGTTTCGGTGCAGTAGTTGCCACAAATCTGCAGCTTTTCTCCTGTGCTTTAAGGAAATGTTCTTCATTTGTTGTCATTTTATGCGTGTTAGTACTTGTTTATTTCTGGTTCTGTAAGCTCAGAAATGATGATTTTTACTACTGTGAGGATGCCCCAAACCTGCCAGCAGTAAGCCTTCTATACAAAAGTGAAAACAATGGAGTCCAATGGCATTGATATTTGTATGCATGTTTTGAGTAAGAAACAAATGTGAAAGTACCTAAAGTAAAAAAAAAAACACAATTGTGTTGGAACACAATTCCTATCCACAAGCCCACTCTTTGTAGGATCCATTCACACCATCGACATTTTGCATCACACCGTTTACTTGTTTTACTTCAAAGGATAAGCTGCTCTTTGTAAAAAAAAAAGAAAAGAAAGGAAAGTTTTTGAAGGTAAAAATGTTTTTTTTTTATTTATTTTTTTTTGTGCAACCTGGGTGCAATATTAGGCTCCTGCAGAATGTCAGTGTTGCTATCACCACGTACTGGGAGGAGCAGTGAACTACCTAGAGCACTCAACAGTGCCGTGGTTGAGGACTATAAGCCGTCAGCTGCAAAAGCTGTTGGTACTTGTAGTTTTCCCGTTCACAAAATTCTGTGAATGGATGACACGGCTGGGTGGACGGAGCGCCGCAAGGCCGTGTTTATTTAAAATGGTGGGTGTGGGGAGAAGATCAGCAGCATGCTGACACAATGAGGATTGGGGGGGGCCTTGTTGCTGCTGCA
Organism: Staurois parvus; assembly: GCF_062004578.1. Classification (NCBI taxonomy): domain Eukaryota; kingdom Metazoa; phylum Chordata; class Amphibia; order Anura; family Ranidae; genus Staurois; species Staurois parvus. The sequence goes on from NW_028321121.1 coordinate 11,957, forward strand.
AAAGTAACTTGTTACATGTTACACCTTGAATACGGGTATAACACGTAACGTTACAAAAGGTGAACTTGTCCTTTAATAAAATTTCACAAAATAACATTTCATTCAGTGCATTGGTGTGAACCGGACTCACAGGAAATGGGCAAATAGGCTCCTGAGCACCTTCTAGTAAATGTGATTTTTCTTTTTTTGTTATGACTTCATATTCACAGCATCTGGAACACCTGGGCCGGACCAGAAAATGACAGATGTAGTGCCATGAAGTACGACCAGGGCACAGGCTGTTGGCAGGGTCCCAACCGGTCCACATTGGTGAGTGTCACTAGGGATGACCGATGGGAATAACATGTTGGATTGCGGGGCATTGCCTGCTGTGACCAAAGTGCAGGGTATGGCTTCATTACAGGATAACGAGACACCTAGAAGGTCACATACACCATATATCTTATGCCTACTCTGCACAGCTATGTAACAGCATTGCAGTCACTTTATAAATACAGCTACATAGCAGTTTTGTAGTCTCCATAAAAGTGCATCTGTACACATACAGCCACGTGGAAGGATTGTACTCGGAATCTTTGGGAACGTGTGAGGAGGCGTGTTTCCCCCTGTATGTTGCACCGTAGCAATCGTGATGAGGTGTTTGATCAGACTAAGACATGCAAATGCCGTCATTTTTCTCCCTTCTGCAGGTGAAATTGTTCTGTGGTAAAGAAACAGTCATCATGTCCACGTCGGAGCCAAGTCGTTGTGAATACCTCATGGAATTCTACACTCCGGCCTCCTGTCAGCAGCCCGCTGGGATTCCCCAACCAGAGGAACATGAGGAGCTGTGACCTCATCAGTCCTATAGGTGCCGTACTGTTCTGAGTGGGAGTGTGAGCGGGGAAAAAGTGTTTTAGGCTCAATACCCACAATAAAATGGTATATGTTGGTTGTAGTGCAGTGCATTGCGGTCTGCTGTACAATGTAAGGGTGTGCCATTCATAATCCATACACCCCAATGTGCTGCACATAGAGCAGGTATATTAGAAAAAACGCATTGGTGGAAGGTCCTTCTATTCATGTCGGTAAACGTCCCTGCTGTTTTGGTCCTGCGGCACTTGTATTTTTCTTGGTCTTGAATTAGTTGGCAAATACAGTATCTCCCAGAAGTGAGTACACCCCTCACATTTTTGTAAATATTTTATTCTATCTTTTCATGTGACAACACTGCAGAAATGACACTTTGCTACAATGTGACGTAGTCAGTGTACAGCTTGTATAACATGTAAATGTACTGTCCACTCAAAATAACTCAACACACAGCCATTAATGTCTAAATCGCTGGCAACAAAAGTGAGTCCACCCCTAAGTGACAAGGTCCAATTAGCCATTTTCACTCCCCAGTGTCATGTGACTCATTAGTGTTACAAGGTCTCAGGTGTGAAAGGGGAGCAGGTGTGTTACATTTGGTGTTATCGCTCCCACTCTCTCATACTGGTCACTGGAAGTTCAACATGGCACCTCATGGCAAAGAACTCTGAGGATCTGAAAAAAAGAATTGTTGCTCCACATAAATATGGCCTAGGCTATAAGAAGATTACAAACATAAATCACGTGATAGTGCCACTTCAAATCTCATAAATGTACAAACGCATAAATATATAAGTCCAATATGAATAATTCAGTGATGCAACATACACATGCAATGTGCAATTGGTGCTCAATCGTGTAAGTGCCAACACACTTTTCCACTCCAGCTGCGTGTGTATGTGTATGTTGCATCACTGAATTATTCATATTGGACTTATATATTTCTGCGTTTGTACATTTATGAGATTTGAAGTGGCACTATCACGTGATTTATGTTTGTTATCTTTATTCCAATATTATTTGCTGGCACTTGTGTGGGGCACTAAGATGATTTGGTCACTTTAAGATGTGTCATATTTTTCACATTTCATATGTTTTCATTTTTTAATTTTTTTTCCATGTTTTCAATATCATTATTTCACATGTAGGTGTGTTTGGCATTTTTAGCCCATGTAGCAATATTTATAGTGATTCAGTTTATTAGCGCTGCACTATTGTTTAATATTTATTCTGCACTGGTTGGGTATCAGTTTGAGTGTAAGCAGCTGATAGGTAGGGTTTGGGGTCCATTACAGCGCAGGAGGAATTTTTTATCAAACAATTGTCTAGGCTATAAGAAGATTGCCAAGACCCTGAACCTGAGCTGCAGCACGGTGGCCAAGACCATACAGCGGTTTAACAGGACAGATTCCACTCCGAACAGGCCTCGCCATGGTCAACCAAAGAGGTTGAGTGCACGTGCTCAGCGTCATATCAAGATGTTGTCTTTGAGAAATAGATGTATGAGTGCTGCCAGCATTGCTGCAGAGGTTGAATGGGAAGGGGGTCAGCCAGTCAGTGCTCAGACCATACGCCACACACTGCATCAAATTGGTCTGCATGGCTGTCGTCCCAGAAGAAAGCCTCTTCTAAAGATGATGCACAAGAAAGTCTGCAAACAGTTTGCTGAAGACAAGCAGACTAAGGACATGGATTATTGGAACCACGTCCTGTGGTCTGATGACAACAAGATCAACTGATTTGGTTCAGGTGGTGTCAAGCGTGTGTGGAGGCAACCAGGTGAGGAGTACAAAGACAAGTGTGTCTTGCCTACAGTCAAGCATGGTGGTGGGAATGTCATGGTCTGGGGCTGCATGAGTGCTGCCGGTACTGGGGAGCTACAGTTCATTGAGGGAACCATGAATGCCAACATGTACTGTGATATACTGAAGCAGAGCATGATCCCTTCCCTTTGGAGTCTGGGCCGCAGGGCAGTATTCCAACATACCGACCCCAAACACCGCTCCAAGACGACCACTGCCTTGCTAAAGAAGCTGAGGGTAAAGGTGATGGACTGGCCAAGCATGTCTCCAGACCTAAACCCTATTGAGCATCTGTGGGGCATCCTCAAACGGAAGGTGGAGGAACGCAAGATCTCTAACATCCACCAGCTTTGTGATGTCGTCATGGAGGAGTGGAAGAGGACTCCAGTGGCAACCTGTGAAGCTCTGGTGAACTCCATACCCAAGAGGGTTAAGGCAGTGCTTGATAATAATGGTGTCCACACAAAGTATTGACACTTTGGGCCCAATTTGGACCTTGTCATTTAGGGGTGGACTCACTTTTGTTGCCAGCGGTTTAGACATTAATGGCAGTGTGTTGAGTTATTCTGAAGGGACAGCAGATTTACATGTTATACAAGCTGTACACTCACTACGTCACATTGTAGAAAAGTGTCATTTCTTCAGTGTTGTCACATGAAAAGATAGAATCAAATATTTACAGAAATGTGAGGGGTGTACTCACTTCTGTGAGATACTGTATATATCCTTAACTTCCCCCTCTGTGGAGAACAGGGTGGCAGCAGGACTGTTTTACAGCTGCTGCAAAGCTTAGTGCGCTGTGTTCAGAGAATTCAGTGATAGTATTGTACCCAGTGTAGGCGCAGACTCTCCCACAATTACACACTCCGTGGTCATTTTTGTGGTTTTAATACGAACGCTAATAATAAGAGCTTTAGTAAAATTAATGCAAGGCTAAGACTAATTTTTTCTAAACAAAAGAAAAAAAGTATATGTACTGTGGCTGGTCGGCAACCTGTTATGAAGTTCTTTAAGATATGCTCAGTGAGGCAAAACAATACCTTTTTGGGTGCAGAAAAGCAAATGTAAAGGAAGGGTTCTTTTTAACTCCTTTGCCCTGAGGTTTATGTTCTTACTGTGAGACTGTCACTTGTGGCATATAAATTAGAAGCATTTTGTGGGTACAAGGACTGTGCCATATGTGTACAGTGTACTGTATACTGGGACTAGGCTCAGGTTCTTTTCATCCTGCTTTAAGCCATTTCCACTGCTAGGCACAACCTGACCGTGACAACCAATTGCAATGGTGTGCTACATGCACTGCTGGACTTATTTTCTGTTCAATCCCAGCTTTCCTCAGCTGGATCTGAAGATTGAAAAACGCTGGCATAATACAGCCACATGGAGTTGTAGGGAGCTAAGAGAGGATTGGATAAAATGTGTGTAAACATTATGCCCCCGACTTTTTTTTTTTTTTTTTTTACTGCACCCCCAGACCAGACAAACTAAATCCGGCCCTGCCAGGAAAGAATGTGATTATTATTATTATTATTATTATACAGGATTTATATAGTGCCAACAGTTTGCTCAGCACTTTACAATATAACGGGAGACAATACAGCAACAATACAGTTCAATACAAGAGGGATAGGAGGGCCTTATCCTTGGAGCTTACAATCTAGGAGGGAGGGGCTAGTGGTACAAAAGGTAGTAACTTTGGGGGATGAACTGGTTGGAAGAGTAGAAGATTCCAGTATTAGTTGAGGGAAGGATAGGCTTCCCTGAAGAGATAGGTTTGCAGAGTAGGCGATAGTCTGATAAATTGGGGTAGAGAGTTCCAGAGGATGGGGAAGCTCTGGAGAAGTCCTGGAGACGAGCATGGGAGGAGGAGACAAGGGAGCTAGAGAGTAGGAGGTCTTGTGAGGAGCAGGGAGTACGGTTTGGGTGATATTTAGAGACAAGATTGGTGATGTCATTTGAGGCAGAGTTATAAATGGCTTTATACATTATTGTTAATGTTTTGAATTTTATCCGTTGGGCAACGTTAAGCCAGTGGAGGGATTGGCAGAGAGGGGTGACAGATACAGAACGTTAGTAAGGTGGATGAGTCTGGCAGCAGCATTCATGATAGACTGAAGAGGGGATAGCCTGTGATGAGGTAGGCCAATGAGGAGGGAGTTACAATAGTCAAGGCCAGATATAACAAGGGAGTGGATAAGTTGCTTAGTGGTTTCTGAGGTTAGGAACGGGCGTATCTTGGGGATGTTGTGGAGGTGAAGTCTACAAGATTTGGACAGTGACTGGACTTGGGGCTGAAAGGACAGATGGGAGTCTAGGATTACACCTAGTACCCTGGCATGAGGGGAGGGAATGATGCTTGTGTTATTGATCTTGGTGGAGCACAGGGGAGGCATGCAGGGTCTTTTAGATCCTGGATGTCTCAAAATAGAGAATCTGTCACCCAAAATCATCACATAGGGGACTTTTTGTCCCCTATGTGATTTAACAAAAAAAAAAAAAATTTATTTCTTAAAAATGTAAGTTACACCCTAGCATATAATGCCCCTCACCCCCACATATGTACGCACACACAAATGTAAAAGCATGCGCTGGGGCGCCTACACATCAAAACGTCAAGTGCGATACACATGTTCTATATCGCCGTGCACACCAGAATGAGAGCGATAATTCTAGTACCAGTCCTCCTATGTAACGCTAAACTGATGACCTATAAGGAGCTTTAAAAGCGTCACCTATAGAAAATATAGGGAACTGAAGTTTGGGACCTTTTTCACGCGTGCATTCAAATTTAAGGTTTGACATGTTGGATATCTGTTTACTCGATGCAATCTCATCTTTTATATTTTACAAGAAAATCTGATAATTTATTGCGTTTTGTGCCCTGAAATTAAATTAAGTGGATTTTTTACTGAAATTTTAAGTTTCATAGATCTTTGTGATAATATCATGTGACATATAAAATTGGAACTGCTGCCATTTTATTTTCTAGGGTCTCTGCTTTCACAAAATATATAATGTTTAAGAGTTTTGTGTAATCAGACCTTAAATGATTTTTTAAATGTGCACAAAAAACGCAAAAATGGCTCTGGCAGTGAAAGTGATAAAGGATAAGTCCAACACTCCCATTTTCTGAGGAGCAGCCAATCAGTGCTCATTACACTGCAAGGTCTCTTCCCTCCCTGCTAGTCCCCGGGTACGGTGCCGGAGACAGGCAGGGAGGGGAGGAGGAGATATAGAGTGCAATGTTAAAAATATTAAACGTTTAATTCGCCATAAAGTCCCTTTTTTTTTTTTTTTTTTTTAAAAGCCCCAGACAGTCCATAAAGCACCTCAGATTTAAATAGTGTTTTGGTTAAAATATATTTATTTTTTAGTCAGGACAAGTAGACCTGGAGACCGATTTAGTCCCTGAACAAGTAGTTTTTTCAAAAATTTCCACACCCGTTTCTGCCCAGGTACGGGCAGACAGCTTATTGTGAGCCTGCTGGAACCTGGCATTGCACCCACAATCTGATGATCACAGGTGCAATACTTTACAGAATGCAATGTAAAATAATAATAAATGCACATTTTTGGTGCTTGCAAAAAACACGTGCATTTATTATTTTTTTTTTTTTTACAATAGGTGAACTTATCCTTTAAACTTGCAGGTTTCTGAGTGTAGACTTCGATCCTTCTTTAAATTGTAATGTAAAATAAATGCACCCAAATACATCCTAAAGACAATGGAAATATGAAAACTGTTCATAAGAAGTCAAGTGTTTGGAATTTTAAATCAAACTGATTGTATTCCTGTCCATGGTAGAATATGAGGGCAGTGCTGGGGTTGATGCTCTTCCAGATAACTAATATGTTTATTTTTGTTGTCAAAGTGAAAACGGAATGACTGTAAAGAGAAAGTTCTCTGGAGCAATTGTAGTCCCCAAGAATCTGTCCAAGGGAACGTCTGACTTGCTGGTGCTTTTCACGCTGGACCACAACTAGGATGTGTTCAAGGTAAGTTTGTTGATATGTTTGGATCGTGGTGTACCGGTGTCCTGACTGCAAGTGTTGTGGATTTATTCTGTGACTCAATAGCTAGTGCAGTAACCACCCCAACAAAATGTTATTGAATGACAGATTCTCTGATTATTATTATTATTATACAGGATTTATATAGTGCCAACAGTTTGCGCAGCGCTATACAAAATGAAGGTTGACATTACAGTTACAATACAATTTGTAACTGTAATGACAACAGTGCAAATTGTACTGATAATCAGAGAGTGAATTAGGAGCATTGTGGCATCATTTTGTTAATAAGGGGCGTATTCTGGAGATGTTGCGGAGGTTGAGGCGGCATGATTTGGACAGGGATTGGATGTGGGCCTGACAGGATATTTCAGAATTTGCACTGTAATGACAACAGTGCAAATTGTACTGATAATCAGAGAGTGAATTAGGAGCATTGTGGCATCATTTTGTTAATAAGGGGCGTATTCTGGAGATGTTGCGGAGGTTGAGGCGGCATGATTTGGACAGGGATTGGATGTGGGCCTGACAGGATATTTCAGAATCCAGGGTTACCCCTAGCACTTTGGCATTCAGGGATGGGTTGATAGTGGTGCTATTGATCCTGACTGAGAAATGGTTTTGGATAGGTTGAGTTTTAGGAAGTGGTGTGACATCCAGTCTGATTTGTCTCTGATATGTCTGTTAGTAAATCGTTAATACGTGAGGGAATTGAGGTGGTGAGCTGAGGAGTAGAGAGGTAGATTTGTGTGTCATCAGCATAGACATGGTATTGGAAACCATGGGAAGCTATCAGCTGACCCAAGGAAGAAGTGTAGATCGAGATTAGGAGAGGTCCAAGGACAGAACCTTGGGGGACCCCGACAGTGAGAGGAGTAGGAGAGGAGAAAGTATAGTTGTAAGTGACACTGAAGGTGCGGTGAGATAGGTAAGATTTGAACCAACGGAGAGTACAGTCACCAAGACCAAGTAAATAGAGTTTTTTTGAGGAGGAGGGGGTGGCCAACTGTGTCAAAGGCAGCACAGAGGTCCTAGAGCAAGAGTACGGAATAGTGACCATTGGTTTTCGCGGTTAGTAAGTCGTTTGTGAGTTTTAGGAGAGCAGTTTCTGTGGAGTGTTGTGGGTGAAATCCAGACTGAAGGGGAACGAGAAGGTTATTCTCAATAAGGTGGCAGCTCAGCTGGTTGTAGACTAGACATTCAAGGAGTTTGGAGGCAAAAGGGAGTAAGCAGATGGGTCTTAGGTTGCTAAGATTGCTGGGGTTCAGTGAGGCCTTTTTAAGTATGGGGGCGACTAGCACATGTTTTAGAGAGTTGGGGAAGATGCCAGTAGAAAGGGAGAGACTGACGATACGAGTTAAAGAGTGAAGAATAGAGCCAGAGGATGACCGAAGTATTTGCAAGGGAACAGGGTCCAGGGGGCAGGTGGTTAGGTAGGCTTTAGAAACGTTTACCAACCTCCTCTATAGTAGCTGGGTTAACCAAGGGAAGTATAGATTGTGCAGGTAGACAAGGAGTGTAGGGTGAGGGAGATATCTGTACAGTAGAGATCTCGTCACTAATTGTATCAATCTTATTTTTGAAGTGATTAGCGATCTCCTGGGCAGTGAGTGAGTTAGCGGCTGGAGGTAAAGGATGAAGTAGAGTTAAATGGAGAAAAGAGTTGATGGGGATTGCGTGAGAGGGTGTTAATGAGAGTGATAAAATAGGTCTGTTTGGCAGTGTGGAGACAGGAATTGTATTTTTGAAAGGCAGATTTATATTGATTGAAGTCTTGCTGGGGCTTAGTCGTATGCCATAAACGCTCAAGAGCATGGCTACATTTTTTGAGGCATCTGGTATTGTCTTTTTGCCAGGGCTGTAGCGGTTAGGGCCTAGGTCTGTGTGTAGTGAGGGGGGCCAATGTGTCCACAGTGGATGACCGTGAACTGTTGTAGACAGAAGTGGCCAGGTTGGGACAGGACAGGGCTGAGATTTTGTCATAGAGACAATCTGTTGCCGAAAAAAAGAAGAGAAGGGTTAAGATAACGAAGGTTTCTACCGGTAACTGGTAGTTGGAAGCCAAGGAGAGAGTGAGGCTAATAACGGAGTGATCAGAGATCGGAAAAAAGTTGGTGAGGTTGCAAAGAGTGCTGTCAGGAATGGACTTGCCAATAGTGGTGGGACTCACCTGCCTTGTGGGCTGCAGTACCAGGGCTGGCCAGCGGGTGCTCTCAACAACCAGAGGTTCACTTCGGCAATTAGCCATCACCTGGGGCTGATTGCAGGTGGTGTATTTAAGGGATGGCCAGACCTGCAGTCTGTGCCTTGGTGTGTGTTTTTCCATGGGCCCCTGTATCTTGTAACCTGCATTCCTGTTCCTGTTTCTGCCTGACTTGTTGCCGACCCTGCCTAATCCTGACTTCTGCTGACTTCTCCTGTTTGATCCCTGGCTTGTGACCCTGACCATTCTCTGCCTGACCCCCTGTACCTACCTGTCCGTTAGTTGCTGTACCCGGCTCGTGACCTGACTACTCTCCGCCTGCTCCTCCTGTACCTACCTGCCCGATAGTTATCGACACGGCCTGCCTGGCTACGTTGTGCTCTATATGTGTATGTACCTGTGTATCTATATCAGTTTAGGTTTGGGTTTGTTTTACCTTGTTGTATGAATTTGTGTTAGCTTGGTGTTTGGTGCACTGCGTTTATATTTGTATTGTTAGTCTTAATAAATTGTCTTATTTATACCATATCTGAAGCCTGCGTTTCCCTGTGTCAGTCCACACACTTCTGGTCACACCCGCATCCCTGACAAGTGCATAGGTAGGAGAATACAAGGTTGAGGCAGTTCCCATTAGAGTGAGTAGAAGCATGTGTCCATTGTTTTAGTCAATAGAAGTGGTTAGGCTCAGAAGTTTAGAGGTAGCAGGAGTTTTAAGATAAGCAGGGATGTTTAAGTCACCAAGAATGATTGTGGGAATTTGAGAAGAGAAAAAGTAAGGCAGCCAGGCAGAGAAGTCAACAAGGAAGCGTGATACCGGTTCAGGAGGCTGATAGATCACAGCAATTCTTAAAGAAATTGGAGAGAATAGACGTATACAGTGAACTTCAAATGAGGAGAGGGAGGTCCTGAAAAGTGCTTTGAGGGGATAGGAGGATTCCAACTCCACCTCCTTTCCATCCACTAGACCTGTAAGAGTGAGTCCAGAGGAGACCACCATGGGAAAGGGCAGCAGGAGAGGGAAAGTCAGATTCATGAAGCCAGGTTTCTGTAGTTGAAGGAAAACCGAGGGCTGGGCCCACAGATTCAGAGGGTACACGATGCCACAATTACGTTTACTGAAGAGTTATAGTGATCATGTAGTTGAGCATACGTAAACAGAATGATAACAGCGCATAACCATACAGTAAGAATAATACTGTCTAACACTAACCCCGTACTTGCGGACTTTTCCCCAATGTCCAGAAAGCAGCCTGGCTGCGCCTGAATGTTCCTGAGCAAGATATAACGTTGGGGTGCACCCTAAGTATTGCGCAATACTATTTGTAATCCAAAGGAAAGTGGAGTATGTCTCTTGTAACTTTCTGGTATATATAAAATGTCACTGACCACGTGTGGTGCGATGTGCTGCGGCAAAGCCGCACTTACGGTTCCCTGCCAGGCTCTTGGTGTTTTCTCCTGACCCACTCCGGAACCAGACCACACAGTCACTTGTTTCCTGGCCTCGTTGTGGATCTTCCTTAGGTGTCCTTGCCAGATTCCACTGTGAGCCGTAAATCCTCTTCCAGGCCCCACACAGATTCTCCAGACGTCCTCAGCATCCAAAAGCCAGACCCAGACTCCACTTCCTCCTCAGAGTTTGTGATGCAGTAAGTCATTTCTTAATTGCAGCCTCAAACCTGCATTTACAGTTCACTATGACCCTTCTGAGGGTCCTACTCGGCCCCTAAATTAGTATTCATGAAACTTTATAGGGTAAATAAGCATTTATCTTGTCTTAGCAAAAGTCACTACAAAATCGATTCTTGTACTTTGCTGCCATCTACTGACCAAAGAGCATATTACAGGCACAATATAGTTTAACATTAGATGTCAGTATTCATCCATGCGTCACACCCTTACATAGTTGCAAGTAGGTTAAAGGAGTTAGTGATTCAAAGGTCATGGACAGAAGTGAGTTTGTTACAGACAGAGCAGACATTCCAAAGGGCACAGGAAAAGGGGAGGCTGGTTCTAGAAAGAAGAGGAATAGTAACCAGATTGTGTGGATTGCGGCCGCAGTTCGAGGATAAGGTGTGTTGGTCAAATGAGAAAGATGGTGGCCCAGGATTTGGGAAATGTCTCCCAGATGTTAGGAGATGCAGAAGGGTGAGAGAGGTAATATGGGAGTGTGACTTATATGGAGGGACAGGTCCCAGTGTCCTGGAGGTTTTATTAGGATGTGAGTTCAGAATTAGCAGGAGTTGATGAGTACAGTAATAAGGTGAAGGTAGGAGTGAGGGTGATATATATGAGTTGTGGGGTGGAGAAGAGGGGTGTAGGAGAGAGAGTTTGAAGAGAGAGGATACAACTGTGAGAAGGAGGAGTAGGGAGTGCATGTTACAGAATGGTGAGATGAAGAAGCAGACTGGGTAAGAGATGAAAGAGTGGAAGAGGAAACAGGTCACCTGTAGTCTGTTTAGTATTTGAAGTCGTCTGCTGTGGTTTTGCTGAAGTGCAGAGCCAAAGTGCAATGCTCAATACTTAATCCAAGATGATAGTTGCCAATGCTACCCATGGCTGTGCTGCCTCTGGCTGTGCCTCCCCTAAGGAAGGTCTAAATTTTTACTGAGTTGGGTGGGGGTATTGCCAATTAATCAATGAGGAATGCATAGGAGAGACACATGGCTAGCAGGGCAAATTTCTCACACCAAAGGAGGACAAAAAGACTGCAGGAGGGCAGAGTTGTAAAGATTAGGATCAACTCATAAATTTGGGTAAGACAATAAGAGCAAAATAAACACCACAGTAATATGGACAGAGTTAGAGCTCGTTCACACTTGACTTATCTCTAACTCTTGCCAAACGCTCCTATAGTGTTTGACAGGCATTTGGGAAGCGTTTTTGAGGCATTTACCAAGCATTAAAACCGCACCACAAACACCTATAATGAAGTTTAATGGTATTAATGCTCCACAAACGCCCAGGCGTTTGAGGAGCGTCACCATAGACTTGAATGGGAGGTTTCAACTCCTCCTGACTCAACATGAGGCGTCAGTTTTGCGGCGACGCAACGCTTCAGTGTGAACAGCACTGTGTGCTGCCATGTGCAGAATATTCATAGGTGTTTGAGAAACGTTAAAAACACTTCCCAAACGCCTGTCTGACGCCTGCTGACAAAGCTAGTGTGAACGTAGCCGTAAAGATTTGGGAAGCAGTAAGAATTACCAAGAACATTGATAGCCATGAATCGGCTTCAGTTAGAGGTGGATTTTAAAAGCAGTATAGATTACCATATAGCAGTGCAGGGTGAATTCGCATTCATACATGGCATGGGCGATAGTACAGATGGATATTGCTTGCAGACATTTACCATATTGCAGTGCAGGGTGAATTCGCATTCATACATGGCATGGGCGATGATACTTCTATTTTGCTCCTGACTAAAAATAAGCAGTGGCTGTAGGGCCAGTTATTGGGGAGGGTGGGGAAATAACAGGGATTGTCAGTGTTTCAGTGTTCAAACCCTGGAAAAGGATTGTGGTGCAGAATTCCAATGGGTTACATTTAAGAAGACTTAATTGGGAGAATCCTGTCATTTCCAGTTGCTTTATGATGTTGAGTGAGTGTGCCCTGATCTCCCAACCTACAGTCAGTTGGGCAGGTTAGAAGTCCCAGTTGTTAAGTCTTTACCTGCTCAAATATTACTTTATCCTGTGAATTGTTGAACACATTTAAGTGCTTTCCAATTCGTCCATCACTACTCCCTAGACCAGTGGTCTCCAAACTGCTGCTCGAGGGCCATATCCAGTCCTTTACTTGCCTTTATCTAGCCCTTTGGACTTCCAAATTATTATGCAAATGATATTTTTCTCATTTACCTAAATAATTGATGTAAATAACAGTCGGCATAATTCTCATGTTATCAACTATTAAGAGTACAATTCAAATTTGATTGAACAAACCTCCTAATGATAACAGGATTTTTTTGAAACCTAAAACACTTACAATGCGCTGTTCCAAATTATTCCGCACAGTAAGTTTCAAAACACTTTATAGGTTGTAAAGAACTGAAAATTGTAGTTTCTTGTGTTTGCAGCATATTTACTGAAATCAAAAGCTATTTCAATCAAACTTTTAACAACATTTTAACAGGTCACGTTACATTTTAACATGGGACCCTTTATTTGATAGCAGCTTTACAAGTCTTGCATCCATTGAACTTGTGAGTTTTTGGACAGTTTCTGCTTGAATTTGTTTGCAAGATGTCAGAATAGCCTCCCAGAGCTACTGTTTGGATGTAAACTGCCTCCCACCCTCATAGATCTTTTGCTTGAGGATGCTCCAAAGGTTCTCTTTTACAAAAAGCTTTATTGAAAAATAAGCAAAGATGAACAGACAATCGTAACAAAAATTCAATGACCAACATTTACATAGTACAATAAATGAAGGGAAGCTGGTGCAAGGCATGCATCAATAAAGGCAAAATCGGAAAAGTTTACATAGGTGCCCGGAGGGAGGGGATGGGGAGGGAGGTTGGGAGAGAACGGGCAACAGACCTTTGTGGGCAATGATAATGTAAACTCCAAAGGGAAGTATTGCTATATCAACATTATAATAAACAGGAAAGGCCCGAGAAAAGGCCGCATCAAAAAACAGCACATATTCATGACCTAGAATTTAAAAAGAAATCTAGATTGCATAAATAGCCTTACGAATGCAGCGTAGAGAACAGGAGGTACAATCCGTAAATTATGTTTAAGAGCAGAGTAAACAGAAGAGTAGAAAAAGACAAATAGTAGAGAGACATGGACAACACACACAGACACACAACAAAAAAAAAAAAAAAAAAAAAAAAAAAAAAGGGGGGAGAGGGAGGGGCCCCGGGGGGATCACAGCAGAATCCATCCTCATATCGATAGAAGGGACTGGTCGAATCTCGAGGGCTGGGCTACGTCCAGCCAGGAACGCCATATCTGCAGAAATTTTGTATGGGTATCCAATAATATGGCCGTCAGTTTTTCATTGACCATTATGAAGTTCATCCGGTTTTTGACAGCCTCAAAGCTAAGAACAGGAGTCTTCCAAGCCCTCGCAATCGTCAACTTAGTTGCCATAAATAAATGTGATGCCAGTTGCCGTTCAGAGCGGAGAAGGCCCTCTGGTGGTTTAAATAGAAGCGCTTCATATGGATTACGCTTAATGTCTGTATGAAGAATAGTGCGGAGGAGGGCATACACCCTAATCCACAACCTGCTTACCTTAGGACAAGTCCACCAGATATGTGCCATGGTACCTAATTGCTGACATCCCCGAAAACAAACCGGGGAATAGGTAGGAATAAAACTAGCTAGACGGGCAGGCGTATAATACCATCGGTATAGAATTTTGTAGGCATTCTCAAGAATAATAACATTCCTGGAACACTTAGATAATGTTTGGGTCATGAGCTGCCAGTCTTGTTGATCCAGGGTTCCCCCTAATTCCGACTGCCAACGCTGATGGTAGGAACGAACCGGAGGGGTTCTATATGACATAATGGAAGAATAAATCAGGGAGATCAGACCTGGAGCATGAGGTCTATGTCTACACTGGCTTTCAAAAGGGGATAAACGGTAAGGTCCTGGATGCGTACGTATTAGAGTATGAATAAAGTGACGAAGTTGAAGATAACCAAAATGTTCTCGGAGGGGAATGTTATAAGAAGAACGCAAAGTGTCAAAGGTAATTATTCTGGTGGGGGATAGGAGTGAATGAATATCATAAAAACCATGTGTCTGCCACCAGACAAACTGTCTAGGGTTATCCTTACCCGGAGGGAATAATGGGTTATGCAATAGACGTAGCAGAGGCAGATGAGGAGAGATAAGGCCAGCGGAGTATTTTATAGAATCCCAAAGACGAAGCGAAAGTGTCAGCGTTGGGCTAAGATTAGATGGACGCTGAGCATTAGGGAGCCAGGGCAAGGAGGGGAGCGGTATCGGGTGAGAGTCCATCATATCTACTACAGCCCACAGGGGGAAATGGTGAGAAGCATGAATATGAGCTAAAGGGGCAATGTTAGCCGCCAAATAATAGGACTGGAGATTTGGAACAGATAACCCGCCCGCATTCCGCCGCGCAAATAAAATGTGCTTGCTAATTCTAGGTCGAGAGGAGCCCCAAATAAAGGACAAAAGTTTTCGCTGATGTATACGCAATATATGCGAAGGTACTGAAACTGGCAGAACACGAAATAGGTATAATAGTTTAGGAAGGTAGGTCATACGGATTGCATTAATTCTGCCAAACCATGATAACGGGAAATGGGACCAAGAGGACAAAAGCTCAGTCAACTCATGAAAAACAGTGGGAAAGTTAGCCTGATACAGTCCATCATATGTCGGGGTAAGCTTAATTCCTAGATATGGTAAGGCCGAAAGCCATTGGAAGGGGAACGTTTGCTTCAAAGTAGTCAGAAGTGATGGTGGGAGGGTAACTGACATAGCTCTTGATTTAGCTGGATTGACGTGTAAACCTGAGAGGGTGGCAAAAGAATCAAGAACTGCTAGTAAATTAGGCAAAGTAATCCCCGGATTCGAGATTGACAATAATATGTCATCCGCAAACAACGATAATTTATGTTGGGAGCCCGCCACATCGATTCCCTTAATATCAGGATGTACACGGATTGCTTCTGGCAACGGTTCCAGGGCTAAGATAAAAAGTAAAGGGGAAAGCGGGCAGCCCTGCCTAGTACCTCTAGCAACCGAGAACGTAGAAGACTCAAATCCGTAGTATCTAAGCTTCGCTTGAGGGGATGTATATAGTGAAGAGATCCATCGCAAGAAGGAAGGACCGAAGCCAAAACGATGGAGGACCGACAGGAGATACGGCCAGGATAAAGTGTCAAAAGCCTTGTTGATGTCCAAGGATAAGAGCATCATATCGATTTTACGAGTATGGGCCAAATGTTGCAATTGTAAAATACGTCTAATGGCATCTCCGGCCTGCCTATGGGGAACAAATCCCACCTGATCCTTTTTAATCAGACGAGAAAGGAAGGAATTCAATCGAGTAGCCAAAATCTTAGTAAGAATCTTCATATCGATATTGGTAAGAGAGATAGGCCTATAATTAGCCCAGGAAGAATGATCTCGGTCCGGTTTAGGGATCATAACTACATTAGCAGTTAAAGAGTCCGGGGAAAAATTTGAACCTCCCTTCACCGCATTAAACATAGCGGCAAGGTGGGGAGCGAGCACATCAGCCAATTTCTTATAATATAGTGCCGTGTATCCATCAGGACCTGGGCGTTTGCCTGTTTTCAGTTCCGCTATACATTGCAAAACTTCAGATACTTGGATATTGCGATCCATCAGATCCTTATGGGCCGGTGTTAAAGTAGGTAATGACAAACTAGATAAGAAGTCAGAAATAGACTGAGGGTCAGCCCGGGTGGGATCAGAGTAAAGTTTAGCTAGTCTGTGCCGGAACTCCTCTAAAACCGTTACTGGGTTGCTCGTAAGGGTATTGTGACGAGTACGTAAAGATATCGGTTTAGGGTGTTGCGCAAAAGAACGCAATCTACGGGCCAACATAGAGTCTGGTTTGTTAGCTTTGCAATACCACTTCTGGCGAGTCCAACGTAAGGAGCGCTCAGCCTCATCTGTTAAACACAGATCCAACTCCAAAGGTTCTCAATAGGATTGAGGTCAGGGGAGGATGGAGGCCACACCATGACTTTCTCTCCTTTTATCCCCATAGCAGCCATTGATGCAGAGGTATTCTTTGCAGCATGAGATGGTGCATTGTCATGCATGAAGATGATTTTATTACGGAAAGCATAGTTCTTCCTTCTGTACCAGGGAAGAAAGTGGTCAGTCATAAACTCCACATACTTTGCAGAGGTCATTTTTACACCTTCGGGGACCCTAAAGGCGCCGACTAGCTCTGTTCCCATGATTCCGGCCCAAAACATGACTCCACCACCGCCTTGCTGACGTCGCAGCCTTGTTGGAACAGGGTGGCCGTCCACCAACCATCCACTACTCCATCCATTTGGACCATCCAGGGTTGCACGACACTCATCAGTGAACAGGACTGTTTGAAAATTAGTCTTCATGCATTTTTCTGCCCAATGCAGCTGTTTCTGCTTGTGAGCATTGGTTAGTGGTGGCCGAATAGAAGGTTTATGCACAGTTGCAAGACTCTGGAGGACTCTACACCTTGTTGTCCGTGGGACTCCAGAGGCACAAGCAGCTTCAAATATCTGTTTGCTGCTATGTAATGGTATTTTAGCAGCTGCTCTCTTGATCCGATGCATGGATCTGGCAGAAATCTTCCTCAATGTGCCTTTATCTGCACGAACCCGTCTGTGCTCTGAATCAGCCACAAATCTCTTAATAGTGCGATGATCACGCTTAAGTTTTCGTGAAATATCGAATGTTTTGATACCTTGTCCAAGGCATTGAACTATTTCACTCTTTTTGGCAGCAGAGAGATCCTTTTTCTTCCCCATATTGCTTGAAAACGGTGCTCTGCTTAATAATGTGGAACGCCCTCCTTCAGTAGTGTTTCCTTAAATTGGGCTCACCTGCTAATCTAATTATCACAGGTGTCCGAGATTGTGTTCAGTGATCAAAAGAGCCCTGACACACAATGCCATCCATGAGTTAAACTGAAAAACAAAATATTTAATCTTTGTGACACTTAAATAGAATTTGCATAATAATTTGGAACAGGGTGTATTCCTCCCTCTGACCAACAATGAGGTATTATTCCTCCCATCAGTGATGGACTATTCCTTTCACTGACACCAGCTATGTTTTTTGTGTTAAGTGTTAAGCTAAGTGTTTTTTTTTTTTTTGTTTTTTTTTTTTAGATTCCTGGAAGTTTGCAGGAATGGTCAGTGATAAGCTGGTGGTTACTCGGCAGGGAAGAGACCCAGACAGACACAGGTGGATATACCGTATTTTTTGCTCCATAAGATGCACCTAGGTTTTAGAGGAGGAAAACAAGAAAAAAAATATTTTGACCCAATGGACTGCAGACATAATACAGGAGATGACCAGAGACTGCGGACATACTACAGGAGATGACCAGAGACTGCGGACATAGTACAGGAGATGACCAGAGACTGCGGACAAACTACAGGAGATGACCGGAGACTGCAGACACAGTACAGGAGATGACCAGAGACTGCAGACACAGTACAGGAGATGACCAGAGACTGCGGACACAGTACAGGAGATGACCAGAGACTGCAGACACAGTACAGGAGATGACCAGAGACTGCGGTCACAGTACAGGGGATGAGCAGAGACTGCGGTCACAGTACAGGGGATGAGCAGAGACTGCGGTCACAGTACAGGGGATGAGCAGAGACTGCGGTCACAGTACAGGGGATGAGCAGAGACTGCGGTCACAGTACAGGGGATGAGCAGAGACTGCGGTCACAGTACAGGGGATGAGCAGAGACTGCGGTCACAGTACAGGGGATGAGCAAAGACTGCTGACACAGTACAGGGGATGAGCAGAGACTGCTGACACAGTACAGGGGATGAGCAGAGACTGGTGACACAGTACAGGGGATGAGCAGAGACTGGTGACACAGTACAGGGGATGAGCAGAGACTGGTGACACAGTACAGGGGATGAGCAGAGACTGGTGACACAGTACAGGGGATGAGCAGAGACTGCGGACACAGTACAGGGGATGAGCAGAGACTGCGGACCTTTGGGGAGGGAGGGGTAGCAGGTACCCACTCCCACTTGCACTGAGTTGTTCTCCCTCCCCGTCTTCTGGGACACTGACAGGTCCCAGAAGACTGCTGGACCACTCACAGAGAGCAACACTTCTCATGCATGCGCAGTGGGCACCCGGCTGTCACAGCCTGGTGCCCACACTAAAGATGCCGGTGCTGGGAGAGAAGACTGTAGAGCTCTGGACCGAGGAACAGGTAAGGGCTCTGCTGCAGAGAAGAGCCGAGTGGCCGGCCAGGTATTCTGACACGGCGGCAGCAGGAATACCAGACCGGCTGCTCCATATTCGCTCCATAAGATGCACAGACATTTTTCTCCATTTTTTTTTTTTGGGGGGGTAATGCATCTTATGGAGCAAAAAATACGGTATATCAAATGTCTTTTTCCAGCCAATTGCTTTTCCGGGGGGTTTCACATTGTTTCTAATATATGGGTAAATTTAAGAGCTGTTTTGAAAGATGGATGGGTCCCTATTCAACTGTGCATTTCCTAGCCCCGTGGAAGACCACGCTTTTAGGATGGTCTAATATTTAATAAAATACAGCCTGTGAATTGCCCAGGGAGCAGCATTAACATTGTGGCTTGTAGTACATCCATAATTTTATACTAATAAGCTGTGTATTGGGTCTGTGCACAGGATGGGTCTCTCCATGGTGTTTGGGTGACAGGTTCTCTTTGATAAAATTCAACCTTCATTCTTCCTTGCAAAGTAAACGCATGAAGGTTAAATTAATCTGCACATTCAGGATAAAGCGACAAGTTCACCATAATGCCAACCTCCACAAATGCAAATACTTTCCTGGTTTTTGCTCCTCAGCCAATCTGTTCAGTTGGAAATGAAAGTAAAGCCCCGAAGGAGTGGTGTTTGTGAAGTCATGCTGGTGCTTGTTGAAGGGGGGGAATTGTTGGGAAAGGGTGAGGGATTACAGGAAACATTGATTTTCTCTTTTTTTAATCAACATACAGGATAAATTTAAAGTGATGTAAGGTTGTACTTTTTTTTAAGGCAAACCGCTCCAATCCTCTTCTTTTTTGTGTCATGTCCTCCTGCAGTCAATTCAATTTGTTCATTCTTCTTCTCTTTTCCAACAGATGGAGCGCAAGACTCCATGTCACTACCTGGGAACCATGAATGCTGTGCCCAGTGGGATGAAGCTCCATGACCTCAGAATCCCCATCCTCCTTCCCTCCTGATCACTGCAGTAAAAGTCGCCAACAGACTCATTCCATCCATCCATCCATCCATCCTGCATTGCTGCTCTGTGCACCTTCATGTACGTAGTCATGATTTCTGTGTGCAGTGTTTAATTTTATTAAATTTAGACCTTTCCCACTGGCTGCTGTAGTTTTTCTTCTAGTTTGTGGTGAACAAACAAAATGCTATTCGTGTTAGCTACAATAGACTTGCTCAGTATCTAAACCAGCGGTCACTAAATGGCGGACCACAGTCCGAGAACGGCCCCAAAATGCTCCCTTCTGGACCGCCAGCCTGCAATGACAGATCTGCCGCTGAGCAGGGCGGTCCTCACAGCAACATGACATCACGTGTGTGCGCCCCGCCCCTTGCAGCTCACTGTCTCTCCGGCTCCCTCTCCCTGCCTGTACACAAGCATTCTTCAGCAAGGATCCTGACACAGCTCCTGTCTGCCCTTAAGGTAGGGTGTAGTCTTACAGGGGCACTCTGATGGGCACATTTAATGTTAGAGTCATGCTGATGGGCACATTTAATGTTAAGGTGCACTGTGATGGACACAACATAGAATGTGCCCATCAGAGTGCCCCGTACTATAAATGTGCCCATCAGAGTGTCCCTTAATATAAATGTACCCATCAGAGTGCCCCTTACTATAAATGTGCCCATCAGAGTGCCCCTTACTATAAATGTGCCCATCAGAGTGCCCCTTACTATAAATGTGCCCATCAGAGTGCCCCTTACTATAAATGTGCCCATCAGAGTGCCCCTTATTTTATGTTAAGGGTGCACTCTGACGGCCCCATGTTATGTTAAGGGGGCACTCTGATGGCCCCATGTTATGTTAAGGGGGCACTTTGACGGGCCCATGTTATGTTAAGGGGGCACTCTGACGGGCACATACTGTGGAAAGGGGCACTCTGATGGGGAATATGATTTAAAGGGGTACTCTGAGTGAAAGGGGGCACTGACGGGAATACCTGATGTAAGGTGGCACTGTGATGGGGACACCTGTTGTAAAGGGGGCACTCTGATGGGCACACCTAATGTGA
Source organism: Staurois parvus (assembly GCF_062004578.1). NCBI lineage: Eukaryota > Metazoa > Chordata > Amphibia > Anura > Ranidae > Staurois > Staurois parvus. The sequence goes on from NW_028321121.1 coordinate 32,788, forward strand.
TGGGAATACATGATGTAAAGTTGCACTCTGATGGCGACACTTAGTGTAAGGGGGTGCACTGATGGGCACACTCTATTTGGACCTCGGCCAGAAGAAAATTTTAGTGACCGGACTTCTTGAATTTTAATTCAATACCCCTGATCTAAAAAACTGTTATTGATCATCCTAAATTGGTGTAGTGACTCCTCCTGGCTAGAAAAGGAAAAACCTCCAGCACAGAGGTGGGCTGATATTACCCCAGGGTGGATCCATGGCCGCAGTGGAGAGTTACAGTGATGAAGGGCACCTAGCACTTTAGTATTTTATAGTATTCTGCTCTGGCTCATAAGAGAGAGAGGATTAGGGATTGAGATACCTCCAGCAACATGGGTTCAAAACGTCATCACACTCTCTGAGGGCAGACTCCAATCTTCCTCCAACAGGACTTCTTTTCCTGGCTCTCCAGCTTGGGTACTGTATGCTCCTTGACCTGGCAAGGCAGCTTGAGGATTTTCCTTGTGGTTTACCAAGACTGACATAAATATCTATAATCTAGTATTGCTGCAGCTCCCTTGTTTATTGCCCTAAGCGTCAGTGATTCCTAGTAGCAGCAGCCAGGAACACCAACACTGAGTTTAGGGGAGAGCCAAGTAAAAGACTATTGATCAACCTGGCAGAACTAAATTTACTAGTCACCTCTGTTTATGGCAGGGTGGCTACACTGGGCAAGTTGAAATGAGCAGATCGGTTATCAGGAAAAAACACATAAATACATTTTAAAAAAAAAGGTGAAATTATTCTTTAACTCTGTTTTGCAGATAAAAAAATGTGCATTTATTATTTATTTTTTTACTTGGAGCCTAGAAAGCATTGCACCCACAATTAGCAGATACAGGTGCCATGCAGGACTCCTGTAGACCTGTCAGTGTATCTGTGTGCTCCTACCTCATACAGGCAAGATGATACACACTGACAGACAGGAAGAGACAAAGAACTACCACAGTGCTCAACAGCTCCGTGGTAGTTCATTGAAAAAAAAAAAAAATAGTAACCGCTATCAGGGGAAAGATCTGCTCGCTGTGACTAGATGCAGCAGAGCGGGCCCCGGGAACATGTTGCATGTTCCCAAAGATTAACTTATCCTTTAACTTTGAGTTAAACCTGCATGCCAGAGATGGAGGCAGCTGATGTGATGTGCAACTCGCCATCCTTACTGGAGCTGTTGTATTCTCAGCCTTACTTTTGGCATTTTTATGTGGCTGACCAGTAAAGAGGGGGGGGGGGGGGTAGGATGAAACCCAAGCTTTCCCATGCAATTATTTTGCAGGTAAAACAAATGTGCATTCATTCATTTATTTATTTGTTTTGGTGCATGTAAAACATTGCACCCCGTGATCAGCAGATCGCTGGTGCAATGACAGGCTCCTGCAGGTTGTCATTGTATCTGTCTGCTCGTTCCTCATATGGACAGGCAGTTACATGATGACAGGAAGACTCAATGAACTGCCTAGAGCACTCACTAGCACCCTGGTAGTTCAAGAACTGCAAGCCGTCAGACGCAAAGACTGTTGATACTTGTAGTTCATTAATTTACATTCTGACCACACGGCTGCATTCTTTTCAAATTGTGACAGCTAGCGCTGAGAGAAGATCCCTGGCCCGCTGTCACAGGTGGGGGGGGGGGGGAATTTGTGACCCTAAAGTGTGTGGAACTTGTAACAAACCTTTAAGTTGCATGAAACCTTTCCTGCCAATATGTCTGGACCTGATTGGCATATTGCCTCTTTATTGTATGCTCTGTATAAGAAGTGCCAATATACTGGATGTGCTATACTCAGATTTGGGCAAGAAGAGGAGATTACTGTATAAATCTGCTTTATGGGTCAGTCCACCTAAAATGGATATTTTAATTATGGGTGGTGATTAGTAAATGGAGACCCCTCATATCTTAGGAATTCACAGTCTTCTCCATAAAATTCTTGGCTATGATAATGCACTAAAAGTGCCTCACAGTTTCTACCACTGTGCCGTGTGTTGCTGTTGGGCTTTGCTGACTGGACCCCCACCCATATCTTTGGGTTCCTTAAAGTGATATTAAAGGCAGATTAAGAAAAATAAATGTGTCATACTTACCTGCTCTGTGCATTGGTTTTGCACACAACATAAATATTAAATATTGGATGAAGCGCTCTGCTATAATAGTACTATACACAAAACCAAAATATTGTACAAATATATATAAAACAAAAAAAGAAAGTGACTAGTGCTTAATAAATATTATATGTGTAAACACAATAAAAATATATAATTCATATAAAACCAGTCTGCCCCCAAGTGGCTAAAAACTGGTTAAACATGTGCACACACGACTTAAATAAGGGTGACCAAGTGCTTACTTACATATATAATGTCTTAATAAATATAATAAAAAATCACAGTGAATAATCTCAAAAAGTGCCAAGTGTTAAAATGCAATCAATATACATCTAATATCATCATGTGCAAAATCATGCTATCATTCTTCTGTGAAAATTAAGATATAAATAGGTGCTTCTTCATCAAAATTGTGCTCAGACCAAGGTGTCACTCCAGTGCATCAATCCTAAATATCCAGAGTGCCTCCTCACCTCCAACATTCGACCCCTAGAGGTCACAGATCATTTATTTAAATGATGTTCCAGACCGACACCAGGATATATCTTGTCCCCACGACTCAAAATCTTATTATATAAGATGACTCAGCCATATATCCATGGACCATGGAAGATTAAGCAAAAAGAGAGATCTCCATTGCGCAATATGTAACGATTATTAAATATAAAGACCAGACGAATAACTCACATGCTCCTAGTAGTTAACAAGCGGTTCCCCCATATCCTATGGGAGTAATAGGAAATCACGTTTGGCAAAAACCGGAAGTGCGTCACCGGAAACACGTCACCGAGCTCCACCCGGAAATGACGGAATATGAGGGCACTCGAGCAGGCTCACTCCTGAGCTGCTGCTGTGTGTGACCATTTACACACAGCATGGCTTGGCTCCATTCCTGGAATGAGGGGGGGCTCAGGGAAGTGGGGGCTGCTGTACACAAGTCTGTTTTTAACTTCATGTATTCAAGATAAAAAACGTTGAGCCTTTACAACCACTTTAACCACTTGCCCTCCAGAGGATCCCCCCACTCCTGACCAGGCCCTGTTTTGCGATATGGCGCTGTGTTAATTTAACTGACAATTGTGCAGTCATGCAACGCTGCACCCAAATGAAATTTGTCCTTTTCCCACAAATAGAGCTTTCTTTCTGTGGTATTTGATCGCTTGTGCGTTTTTTATTTTTTGAAAAAAAACCAATATTTTTAACGTTTTGCTTTTAAACATGTCTCCTCTTCTTCCTTCTCCTTTTCTTCTTCTTTTTCTTTTCTTCCTCTTCTTCTTTTTCTTTTCTTCCTCTTTCTTCTTCTTTTTCTTTTCTTCCTCTTTCTTCTTCTTTTTCTTTTCCTCCTTCTTTTTTTCCTCTTTCTTCTTCTTTTTCTTTTTTTTTTCTTTCGTCTTTTCCTCTTCTTTCTTCTTTTCCTCTTCTTTCTTCTTTTCCTCTTCTTTCTTCTTTTCCTCTTCTTTCTTCTTTTCCTCTTTGCTTCTTTCTTCTTTTCCTCTGCTTTCTTCTTTTCTTTCTTCTTTTCATCTTCTACTTTTCTTGATTCTTTTCCTCTTCTTCTTTTCTTGATTCTTTTCCTCTTCTTCTTTTCCTCTTCTTTTCTTCTTTTTTTTCTTTTCCTCTTCTTTCTTTTCTTCTTTTCCTCTTTTCCTCTTCTTTTCTTTCTTCTTTGCCTCTTCTTTTCTTTCTTCTTTTCCTCTTCTTTTCTTTCTTCTTTTCCTCTTCTTTTCTTTCTTCTTTTCCTCTTCTTTTCTTTCTTCTTTTCCTCTTCTTTTCTTTCTTCTTTTCCTCTTCTTTTCTTTCTTCTTTTCCTCTTCTTTTCTTTCTTCTTTTCCTCTTCTTTTCTTTCTTCTTTTCCTCTTCTTTTCTTTCTTCTTTTCCTCTTCTTTTCTTTCTTCTTTTCCTCTTCTTTTTTGTCTTCTTTCCTCTTCTTTTCTGTCTTCTTTTCCTCTTCTTTTCTGTCTTCTTTTCCTCCTTCTTTTCCTCTTCTTTCTTCTTTTCTTTCTTCTTTTCCTCTTCTTTTCTGTCTTCTTTTACTACTTCTTTTCCTCTTCTTTTCTTCTTCTTTTCCTCTTCTTTTTTGTCTTCTTTTCCTCTTCTTTTTTGTCTTCTTTTCCTCTTCTTTTCTTTCTTCTTTTCCTCCTTCTTTTCCTCTTCTTTCTTCTTTTCCTCTTCTTTTCTGTCTTCTTTTACTCCTTATTTTCCTCTTCTTTCTTCTTCTTTTCCTCTTCTTTTTTGTCTTCTTTTCCTCTTCTTTTCTTTCTTCTTTTCCTCCTTCTTTTCCTCTTCTTTCTTCTTTTCCTCTTCTTTTCTGTCTTCTTTTACTCCTTCTTTTCCTCTTCTTTTCTGTCTTCTTTTACTCCTTCTTTTCCTCTTCTTTCTTCTTCTTTTCCTCTTCTTTTTTGTCTTCTTTTCCTCTTCTTTCTTCTTTTCCTCTTCTTTTCTTCTTATTTTCCTCTTCTTTCTTCTTTTCCTCTTCTTTTCTTTCTTCTTTTCTTCTGCTTTCTTCTTTTCCGTTGCTTTCTTCTTTCCTTTCTTCTATTCCTTCTCATTCTTCTTTTCCTCTTCTTTTCTTCTTTCTTTTCTTCTTCTTTTTCTCTTCTTTTCTTTCTTCTTTTCCTTTTCTTTTCTTCTTTTCCTCTTCTTTTCTTTCTTCTTTTCTTTCTTCTTTTGCTCTTCTTTCTTCTTTTCTTTCTTCCTTCTTCTTTTCCTTCTCTTTCTTCTTTTCCTCTTCTTTTCTTGCTTCTTTTCCTCTTCTTTCTTCTTTTCTTTCTTTTTCTTCTTTTCTTTCTCTTTCTTCTTTTCTTTCTTCTATTCCTTCTCTTTCCTATTTTCCTTTTCTTTTCTTTCTTCTTTTCCTTTTCTTTTCTTTCTTCTTTTCCTTTTCTTTTCTTTCTTCTTTTCCTCTTCTTTTCTTTCTTCTTTTCCTCTTCTTTTCTTTCTTCTTTTCCTCTTCTTTTCTTTCTTCTTTTCCTCTTCTTTTCTTTCTTCTTTTCCTCTTCTTTTCTTCTTCTTTTCCTCTTTTCTTCTTCTTTTCCTCTTCTTTCTTCTTTTATTTCTTCTTTCTTCTTTTCTTTCTCTTTCTTCTCTTTCTTCTTTTCCTCTTCGTTTCTTTCTTCTTTTCCTCTTCTTTCTTCTTTTCTTTCTTTCTTCCTTCTTCTTTTCCTTCTCTTTCTTCTTTTCCTCTTCCTTCTTTTCTTTCTTCTTTCTTCTTTCTTCTTTTCTTTCTCTTATTTTCTTTCTTCTATTCCTTCTCTTTCTTCTTTTCCTCTTCTTTCTTCTTTTCTTTCTTCTTTTCCTCTTTCTATTCCTTCTCTTTCTTCTTTTCCCCTTCTTCTTTTCCTCTTCGTTTCTTTCTTCTTTTCCTCTTCTTTTCCTCTTCTTTCTTCTTTTTCCTCTTCTCTTCTTGCTTCTTTTCCTCTTCTTTTCTTCTTCTTTTCCTCTTCTTTCTTCTTTCTCTTTCTTCTTTTCTTTCTCTTTCTTCTTTTCTTTCTCTTTCTTCTTTTCTTTCTCTTTCTTCTTTTCTTTCTCTTTCTTCTTTTCTTTCTCTTTCTTCTTTTCTTTCTCTTTCTTCTTTTCTTTCTCTTTCTTCTTTTCTTTCTCTTTCTTCTTTTCTTTCTCTTTCTTCTTTTCTTTCTCTTCTATTCCTTCTCTTTCTTCTTTTCCTCTTCTTTTCTTGCTTCTTTTCCTCTTCTTTTCCTCTTCTTTCTTCTTTTCTTTCTTCTTTCTTCTTTTCTTTCTCTTTCTTCTTTTCTTTCTTCTTTTCTTTCTTCTATTCCTTCTCTTTCTTCTTTTCCTTTTCTTTTCTTTCTTCTTTTCCTCTTCTTTTCTTGCTTCTTTTCCTTTTCTTTTCTTGCTTCTTTTCCTTTTCTTTTCTTTCTTCTTTTCCTTTTCTTTCTTTTTTCCTCTTCTTTCTTCTTTTGTTTCCCTTCTTTTTTTTCTTTTCTTTCTTCTATTCCTTCTCTTTCTTCTTTTCCTCTTCTTCTTTTCCTCTTCTCTTCTTCTTTCTTTTCTTCTTTTCCTCTTCTTTTCTTGCTGCTTTTCCTCTTCTTTTCTTGCTTCTTTTCCTCTTCTTTTCTTGCTTCTTTTCCTCTTCTTTTCCTCTTCTTTCTTCTTTTCCTCCTTCTTTTCCTCTTCTTTCTTCTTTTCCTTCTTCTATTCCTTCTCTTTCTTCTTTTCCCTTCTTCTTTTCCTCTTCTTTTTTATTTATTTTCTTCTTCTTTTCTTTCTTCTTTTCCTCTTCTTTTCTTTCTTCTTTTTCTCTTCTTTTCTTTCTTCTTTTCCTTTTCTTTTCTTCTTTTCCTCTTTTTTTCTTTCTTCTTTTCCTCTTCTTTTCTTTCTTCTTTTCCTCTTCTTTTCTTGCTTCTTTTCCTCTTCTTTTCCTCTTCTTTTCTTGCTTCTTTTCCTCTTCTTTTCTTTCTTCTTTTCCTCTTCTTTTCTTTCTTCTTTTCCTCTTCTTTTCTTTCTTCTATTCCTTCTCTTTCTTCTTTTCTTTTCCTCTTCTTTTCTTTCTTCTTTTCTTTCTTCTATTCCTTCTCTTTCTTCTTTTCCTCTTCTTTTCTTCTTTCTTTTCTTCTTTTCTTTCTTCTTTTCCTCTTCTTTTCTTTCTTCTTTGCCTCTTCTTTTCTTTCTTCTTTTCCTTTTCTTTTCCTGTTCTTTTCTTTCTTCTTTTCCTCTTCTTTTCTTTCTTCTTTTCCTTTTCTTTTCCTCTTCTTTTCTTTCTTCTTTTCCTCTTCTTTTCTTTCTTCTTTTCCTTTTCTTCTTTTTCTTCTCTTCTTTTTCTTCTTTTCCTTCTCTTTCTTCTTTTCTTTCTTCTATTCCTTCTCTTTCTTCTTTTCCCTTTCTTCTTTTCTTCTTTCTTTTTTTCTTCTTTTCCTCTTCTTTTCTTTCTTCTTTTCCTCTTCTTTTCTTTCTTCTTTTCCTCTTCTTTCTTCTTTTCTTTTTTCTTTCTTCTTTTTCTTCTTTTCCTTCTTTCTTCTTTTCTTTCTTCTATTCCTTTTCTTTCTTCTTTTTCTTCTTTTCCTTCTTTCTTCTTTTCTTTCTTCTATTCCTTCTCTTTCTTCTTTTCCCCTTCTTTTCCCCTTCTTTCTTTTCTTCTTCTTTTCCTCTTCTTTTCTTTCTTCTTTTCCTCTTCTTTTCTTTCTTACTTTCCTATTTTTTTTTCTTCTTTTCCTCTTCTTCTTTTCCTCTTCTTTCTTCTTTTCCTCTTCTTTCTTCTTTTCCTTCTTCTATTCCTTCTCTTTCTTCTTTTCCTCTTCTTCTTTTCCTCTTCTTTTCTTTCTTCTTTTCCTCTTCTTTTCTTTCTTCTTTTTCTTCTTTTCTTTTTCTTCTGTTCCTTCTCTTTCTTCTTTTCTTTCTTCTATTCCTTCTCTTTCTTCTTTTCTTTCTTCTATTCCTTCTCTTTCTTCTTTTCTTTCTTCTATTCCTTCTCTTTCTTCTTTTCCCCTTCTTCTTTTCCTCTTCTTTTCTTCTTCTTTTCCTCTTCTTTTCTCTCTTGTTTTCCTCTTCTTTTTTTCTTCTTTTCTGTCTTCTTTTCTTCTTCTTTTCTTTCTGCTTTTCCTCCTGCTTTTCCTCCTTCTTTTCCTCCTTCTTTTCCTCTTCTTTTCTTTCTTCTTTTCCTTTGCTTTCTTCTTTTCTTTCTTCTATTCCTTCTCTTTCTGCTTTTCCTCTTCTTTCTTTTCTTCTTCTTTTCCTCTTCTTTTCTTTCTTCCTTTCCTATTTTTTTCTTTCTTCTTTTCCTTTGCTTTTGTTCTTCTTTTCCTCTGCTTTCTTCTTTTCCTCTTCTTTCTTCTTTTCCTTCTTCTATTCCTTCTCTTTCTTCTTTTCCTCTTCTTCTTTTCCTCTTCTTTTCTCTCTTGTTTTCCTCTTCTTTTTTTCTTCTTTTCTGTCTTCTTTTCTTCTGCTTTTCTTTCTGCTTTTCCTCCTTCTTTTCCTCTTCTTTCTTCTTCTTGTCCTCTTCTTTCTTCTTTTCTTTCTTCTATTCCTTCTCTTTCTTCTTTTCTTTCTTCTTTTCCTCTTCTTTTCTTTCTTCTTTTCCTCTTCTTTTCCTCTTCTTTCTTCTTTTCCTCTTCTTTTCTTTCTTCTTTTCCTCTTCTTTCTTCTTTTCTTTCTTCCTTCTTCTTTTCCTTTTCTTTTCTTGCTTCTTTTCCTCTTCTTTTCTTGCTTCTTTTCCTCTTCTTTTCTTTCTTCTTTTCTTGCTTCTTTTCCTCTTCTTTTCTTTCTTCTTTTCCTCTTCTTTTCCTCTTCTTTCTTCTTTTCCTCTTCTTTTCTTTCTTCTTTTCCTCTTCTTTTCTTTCTTTTTTTCCTCTTCTCTTCTTCTTCTTTTCCTCTTCTTTCTTCTTTTTCTCCTTCTATTCCTTCTCTTTCTTCTTTTCCTCCTTCTATTCCTTCTCTTTCTTCTTGTCCTCTTCTTCTTTTCCTCTTCTTTTTTATTTCTTTTCTTTCTTCTTTTCCTCTTTTTTTCTTCTTTTCCTCTTCTTTTCTTTCTTCTTTTCCTCTTCTTTTCTTTCTTCTTTTCTTTCTTTTTTTCCTCTTCTTTTCTTTCTTCTTTTCCTCTTTTTTTCTTGCTGCTTTTCCTCTTCTTTCTTCTTCTTTGCCTCTTCTTTCTTCTTTTTCTCCTTCTTTTCTTTCTTCTTTTCCTCTTCTTTCTTCTTTTCTTTCTTCTTTTCCTCCTTCTATTCCTTCTCTTTCTTCTTTTCCCTTTCTTCTTTTCCTCTTCTTTTCCCTTTCTTCTTTTCCTCTTCTTTCTTCTTTTCCTCTTCTTTTCTTGCTTCTTTTCCTCTTCTTTTCCTCTTCTTTTCTTCTTCTTTTCCTCTTCTTTCTACTTCTTTTCCTCTTCTTTTCCTCTTCTTTCTTCTTCTTTTCCTCTTCTTTCTTATTTTCCTCTTTCTTTTCTTTCTTCTTTTCCTCTTCTTTCTTCTTCTTTTCCTCTTCTTTCTTCTTTTCTTTCTTCTTTTCCTCCTTCTATTCCTTCTCTTTCTTATTTTCCCCTTCATCTTTTCCTCTTCGTTTCTTTCTTCTTTTCCTCTTCTTTCTTCTTTTCCTCTTCTTTTCTTTCTTCCTTCTTCTTTTCCTTCTCTTTCTTCTTTTCCTCTTCTTTTCCTCTTTCTTCTTTCTTCTTTTCTTTCTCTTATTTTCTTTCTTCTATTCCTTTTCTTTCTTCTTTTCCTCTTCTTTTCTTTCTTCTTTTCCTCTTCTTTCTTCTTTTCTTTCTTCTTTTCCTCTTTCTATTCCTTCTCTTTCTTCTTTTCCCCTTCTTCTTTTCATCTTCGTTTCTTTCTTCTTTTCCTCTTCTTTTCTTTCTTCTTTTCCTCTTCTTTCTTCTTTTCCTCTTCTTTCTTCTTTTCTTTCTTCCTTCTTCTTTTCCTTCTCTTTCTTCTTTTCCTCTTCTTTTCTTGCTTCTTTTCCTCTTCTTTTCTTCTTCTTTTCCTCTTCTTTCTTTTATGTCTTCTTTCTTCTTTTCTTTCTCTTTCTTCTTTTCTTTCTTCTATTCCTTCTCTTTCTTCTTTTCCTCTTCTTTTCTTTCTTCTTTTCCTCTTCTTTTCTTTCTTCTTTTCCTCTTCTTTTCCTTTTCTTTCTTCTTTTCCTTTTCTTTTTTTTCTTCTTTTCCTTTTCTTTTCTTTCTTCTTTTCCTTCTTTTTTCCTCTTCTTTCTTCTTTTCTTTTTTCTTTCTTCTTTTCCTTCTCTTTATTCTTTTCTTTCTTCTATTCCTTCTCTTTATTCTTTTCGTCTTCTTTTTTTCTTTTCCTCTTCTTTTCCTCTTCTCTTCTTCTTTCTTTTCTTCTTTTCCTCTTCTTTTTATTCTTCTTTTCCTCTTCTTTTTATTCTTCTTTTCCTCTTCTTTTTATTCTTCTTTTTCTCTTCTTTTTTTTCTTCTTTTCCTCTTCATTTCTTTCTTCTATTCCTTCTCTTTCTTCTTTTCCCTTTCTTCTTTTCTTCTTTCTTTTTTTCTTCATTTCCTCTTCTTTTCTTTCTTCTTTTCCTCTTCTTTTCTTGCTTCTTTTCCTCTTCTTTTCTTGCTTCTTTTCTCCTTCTTTTCTTTCTTCTTTTCCTCTTCTTTCTTCTTTTCTTTCTTCCTTCTTCTTTTCCTTTTCTTTTCTTGCTTCTTTTCCTCTTCTTTTCTTGCTTCTTTTCCTCTTCTTTTCTTGCTTCTTTTCCTCTTCTTTTCTTCTTCTTTTCCTCTTCTTTTCCTCTTCTTTTCTTCTTCTTTTCCTCTTCTTTTCCTCTTCTTTCTTCTTCTTTTCCTCTTCTTTTCCTCTTCTTTCTTCTTCTTTTCCTCTTCTTTTCTTCTTCTTTTCCTCTTCTTTTCCTCTTCTTTTCCTCTTCTTTCTTATTTTCCTCTTTCTTTTCTTTCTTCTTTTCCTCTTCTTTCTTCTTCTTTCTTCTTCTTTTCCTCTTCTTTCTTCTTTTCTTTCTTCTTTTCCTCCTTCTATTCCTTCTCTTTCTTCTTTTCCCCTTCTTCTTTTCCTCTTCGTTTCTTTCTTCTTTTCCTCTTCTTTTCTTGCTTCTTTTCCTCTTCGTTTCTTCTTTTCTCTTTCTTCCTTCTTCTTTTCCTTCTCTTTCTTCTTTTCCTCTTTCTTCTTTTCTTTCTTCTTTCTTCTTTTCTTTCTCTTATTTTCTTTCTTCTATTCCTTCTCTTTCTTCTTTTCCTCTTCTTTTCTTTCTTCTTTTCCTCTTCTTTTCCTCTTCTTTCTTCTTCTTTTCCTCTTCTTTCTTATTTTCCTCTTTCTTTTCTTTCTTCTTTTCCTCTTCTTTCTTCTTCTTTCTTCTTCTTTTCCTCTTCTTTCTTCTTTTCTTTCTTCTTTTCCTCCTTCTATTCCTTCTCTTTCTTCTTTTCCCCTTCATCTTTTCCTCTTCGTTTCTTTCTTCTTTTCCTCTTCTTTCTTCTTTTCCTCTTCTTTTCTTTCTTCCTTCTTCTTTTCCTTCTCTTTCTTCTTTTCCTCTTCTTTTCCTCTTTCTTCTTTTCCTCTTTCTTCTTTCTTCTTTTCTTTCTCTTATTTTCTTTCTTCTATTCCTTTTCTTTCTTCTTTTCCTCTTCTTTTCTTTCTTCTTTTCCTCTTCTTTCTTCTTTTCTTTCTTCTTTTCCTCTTTCTATTCCTTCTCTTTCTTCTTTTCTTTCTTCTTTTCCTCTTTCTATTCCTTCTCTTTCTTCTTTTCCCCTTCTTCTTTTCATCTTCGTTTCTTTCTTCTTTTCCTCTTCTTTTCTTTCTTCTTTTCCTCTTCTTTCTTCTTTTCCTCTTCTTTCTTCTTTTCTTTCTTCCTTCTTCTTTTCCTTCTCTTTCTTCTTTTCCTCTTCTTTTCTTGCTTCTTTTCCTCTTCTTTTCTTCTTCTTTTCCTCTTCTTTCTTTTATGTCTTCTTTCTTCTTTTCTTTCTCTTTCTTCTTTTCTTTCTTCTATTCCTTCTCTTTCTTCTTTTCCTCTTCTTTTCTTTCTTCTTTTCCTCTTCTTTTCTTTCTTCTATTCCTCTTCTTTTCCTTTTCTTTCTTCTTTTCCTTTTCTTTTTTTTCTTCTTTTCCTTTTCTTTTCTTTCTTCTTTTCCTTCTTTTTTCCTCTTCTTTCTTCTTTTCTTTTTTCTTTCTTCTTTTCCTTCTCTTTATTCTTTTCTTTCTTCTATTCCTTCTCTTTATTCTTTTCGTCTTCTTTTTTTCTTTTCCTCTTCTTTTCCTCTTCTCTTCTTCTTTCTTTTCTTCATTTCCTCTTCTTTTCTTTCTTCTTTTCCTCTTCTTTTCTTGCTTCTTTTCCTCTTCTTTTCTTGCTTCTTTTCTCCTTCTTTTCTTTCTTCTTTTCCTCTTCTTTCTTCTTTTCTTTCTTCCTTCTTCTTTTCCTTTTCTTTTCTTGCTTCTTTTCCTCTTCTTTTCTTGCTTCTTTTCCTCTTCTTTTCTTCTTCTTTTCCTCTTCTTTTCCTCTTCTTTTCTTCTTCTTTTCCTCTTCTTTTCTTCTTCTTTTCCTCTTCTTTTCCTCTTCTTTCTTCTTCTTTTCTTCTTCTTTTCCTCTTCTTTTCTTCTTCTTTTCCTCTTCTTTTCCTCTTCTTTCTTCTTCTTTTCCTCTTCTTTTCTTCTTCTTTTCTTCTTCTTTTCTTTCTTCTTTTCCTCTTCTTTCTTCTTCTTTCTTCTTCTTTTCCTCTTCTTTCTTCTTTTCTTTCTTCTTTTCCTCCTTCTATTCCTTCTCTTTCTTCTTTTCCCCTTCTTCTTTTCCTCTTCGTTTCTTTCTTCTTTTCCTCTTCTTTTCTTGCTTCTTTTCCTCTTCGTTTCTTCTTTTCTTTCTTTCTTCCTTCTTTTCCTTCTCTTTCTTCTTTTCCTCTTTCTTCTTTTCTTTCTTCTTTCTTCTTTTCTTTCTCTTATTTTCTTTCTTCTATTCCTTCTCTTTCTTCTTTTCCTCTTCTTTTCTTTCTTCTTTTCCTCTTCTTTCTTCTTTTCCTCTTCTTTTCTTGCTTCTTTTCCTCTTCTTTTCTTCTTCTTTTCCTCTTCTTTTCTTCTTCTTTTCCTCTTCTTTCTTCTTTTCTTTCTTCTTTCTTCTTTTCTTTCTCTTTCTTCTTTTCTTTCTCTTTCTTCTTTTCTTTCTCTTTCTTCTTTTCTTTCTCTTTCTTCTTTTCTTTCTCTTTCTTCTCTTTCTTCTATTCCTTCTCTTTCTTCTTTTCCTTTTCTTTTCTTTCTTCTTTTCCTCTTCTTTTCTTGCTTCTTTTCCTCTTCTTTTCTTCTTCTTTTCCTCTCCTTTTCTTCTTCTTTTCCTCTCCTTTTTTCATCTTCTTTTCCTCTTCTTTCTTCTTTTCTTTCTTCTTTCTTCTTTTCTTTCTCTTTCTTCTTTTCTTTCTCTTTCTTCTTTTCTTTCTTCTATTCCTTCTCTTTCTTCTTTTCCTTTTCTTTTCTTTCTTCTTTTCCTTTTCTTTTCTTTCTTCTTTTCCTCTTCTTTTCTTTCTTCTTTTCCTTTTCTTTCTTTTTTCCTCTTCTTTTCTTCTTTTGTTTCCCTTCTTTTTTTTCTTTTCTTTCTTCTATTCCTTCTCTTTATTCTTTTCCTCTTCTTCTTTTCCTCTTCTCTTCTTCTTTCTTTTCTTCTTTTCCTCTTCTTTTCTTGCTTCTTTTCTACTTCTTTTCCTCTTCTTTCTTCTTTTCCTCTTCTTTTCTTTTTTCTTTTCCTCTTCTTTTCTTTGTTTTCTTCTTTTCTTTGCTTTTCTTCTTCTCTTCATTTCTTCTTCTTTCCTTCTTTCTTTTTCTTCTCCCCTTCTTTCTTTCTTTTTTTTCTCCCTTTCTTCTTTCTTTTTCTTCTCCCTTTCTTCTTTCTTTTTCTTCTCCCTTTCTTCTTTCTTTTTCTTCTCCCTTTCTTCTTTCTTTTTCTTCTCCCTTTCTTCTTCTTCTCCCTTTCTTCTTCTTCTCCCTTTCTTCTTCTTCTCCCTTTCTTCTTTCTTTTTTCCTCCTCCTCCTCCTCCTCCCATCATCTCCATCTCCTCCCATCATCTCCTCCTCCTCCATTTCTATCTCCTCCATTATCCCCATCTCCTCCTCCATCATCCCCATCTGCTCTTCCTCCTCCATCTCTATCTCCTCCTTTTCCATCTCCTCCTCCATCATCTCCTCCTCTTCCATCTCCATTTCCTTCTCTTCCATCTCCTCCTTCTCTATCATCCCCATCTCCTCCTCCATCATCCCCATCTTCTCTTCCTCCTCCATCTCCTAATCCTCCCCAATCTCTTCCTCCTCCTCCTATCTCTTCCTCCATCTCCTCCTCCTCCATCATCTCCATCTCCTCCTCCATCATCTCATCCTCTTCCATCTCCATCTCCTCCATCATCTTCTCTTCCTCCATCATCCCCATCCATCACCTCTATCTGCTCCTCCATCTCTATCTCCTCCTCCTCCTGCATCTCCCCCTCCTTCATCTTCTCCACCTCCTCCTCTATCATCTCCTCCATCATCTCCATCTCCTCCTCCTCCATCATCTCCTCCTCTTCCATCCCCATCTCCATCATCCCATCTCCTCCTCCATCATCTCCATCTGCTCTTCCTCCTCCATGTCCTCTTCCTCCATCTTCTCCTCCTCCTCCTCCATCATCTCCTTCTCCTCCTCCTCCCCCTCCTCCATCATCTTCTCCTCCATCATCATCCTCCTCACAGTAACAATATAACATGAAGTCAACAAAACATTTTTTTTTTAACCTTTTTGTTTACTTTTTAATTTCCTAAATTTTTTTTTGTACTTGAGATCGAATCGTGACACCCACGGGTCGGCGGGGGCTTGGGCGCGCCCCCCTGCCTGCAAAAACAACGGGAGTGCGAATGACGTTTTGAAACGTGATTTTGTGCAGCGGTGCCACCCTGTCGCCATTTTTATACAGTGGCTGGTCGGCAACCAGTTAATTTTGTAAATTTTTCTTTCTACCTTGTGATTTATGTTTTGTAAACACAGGAACCGGCTGATCTGTGATTCGTTACAGCAGATCAGCATGATGACTGATCGGTGCTGTACCAAATCAAAGCAGTGCCGGGCTGGCTGGCACACGTGTGCACCCCCTGTCCGGGTGCTTGAATGGTGTATGAAGTACGTGATCCAGTGCAGGGAGCCCACTTTGCCAACGTATTCCTACGTGAAGCGGTCTGCAAACAGTTAAGATAGGTAGAGGAATGAAATTTCCCAATAATGACACTGAAGTGTAATAACCGGAAATGGATATTCCACACTGTATAATGTGTAGCTTTGATGTAAAACATTGTTTTCCCCCATGTAGTTGTATGTTATTGAATATATATTATTCTGATTACTTTCAGAGCGTGAGGAAAGTACTGTTGAGAACCGGCAGTTGTCAAAGCAGGGATCGGCACCGATCATCAGTGCTCAGCAGTGCCACCCACCACTTCTGCCCAGCAGTGCCGCCCACCTGTGCCAAGCAGTGCCACCCACCTGTGCCAAGCAGTGCCACCCACCTACAGTATGCCAAGCAGTGCCACCCACCAGTTCTGCCCACAAGTACCCAGCAGTGCCACCCACCTGTGCCACCAGTCAGTGTCGCCAGTCAGTTCCCAGCAGTTGCGCCAGTCAGTATCGCCTATCATCGCCGAATATCATTACCCAACTCATTAGTGCTGCCTATCAGTGCAGCTTCATCAACGCAGATCAGTGAAGGAGAAAAATGACCAGTTTGCAAAATGTTATAATAGAAACAAAGGAACTTTTTTTTTTGCTCTTTTTTTGTTTATGGCGCAAAAAGTAAAACACCCAGCAGCAAGTAAATACCACCAAAAGAAAGCTCGATTTGTGAGAAAAAAATAATAAAAATTCCATATGGGAATAATGTTGCATGATCACGCAATTGTCCTTCAAATTGCGACAGCGCTGAAAGCTGAAAATTGGCCTGGTAAGGAACGGGATATAAGTGCCCGGTAGGCAAGTGGTTAATGTCTGTGGGAGGAATATTGCCTCAAGAAGAACACATACCTAAAAATAAAACATATGGATTCCTCCATTCACATCGATCAATGTGGATGAAGAAATCTGTGCCAGAAGAAAACGGAAAAAAAATATATGCCGAAGTATAGGAGCGATCCACCCACTGACCGCCCCCGGCCCCCATATTTGGGCGTATACATTCTGTCAGAGTAAACATGTCAGTGCTGCAGCTGATTGGTCTTCCTGCAAAGCAAACAACGATTAACAATAAAACACAGTAACAATATAACATGAAGTCAACAAAACAACAATTTGTTTTTAACTTTCTTAACGTTTGTTTTCTTTTTAATTTTTTAAGTTTTTTTTTTACTTTTTTGATTAATGTTTTGTAAACACAGGAACCAGCTGATCTGTGATTCATTACAGCAGATCAGCATGATGACTGATGAGTGCTGTACCGAATCAAAGCAGTGCTGGTCTGGCGGGCACATGTGTGCACCCCCTGTCCCGGTGCTCGGATCGCATTCTAAGTACGTGGTCCAGTGCAGGGAGCCCGCTTTGCCACCGTATTCCTATGTGAAGCGGTCAGCAAGCAGTTAAGATAGGTAGATGAATGAAATTTCCCAAACAGACAGTGATTGGATATTTTCTAATAATGACACTGAAGTGTAATAACCGGAACTGGATATTCCACAATGTACAGTTGTGACCAAAATTATTCAACCCCCACTGAAATTGAGTGTTTTGGCCAGTTTGACATTGCTTTTGATCATTCAGTCATCTTGCTTACATTTACATTAAAGAGGCACTTGTAGGTCAGACAAATATAACATAACAGTTATAATGAAATAACCACAAATGTCTTTTCTGTGCTCACAGCATTATCAGTTTTATTCAACCCCCAAGTGACATTCAATCTTAGTACTTAGTACAGCATCCTTTTACAGTTATAACAGCTTTTAAACGTGAAGCATAGCTTGACACAAGTGTCTTGCAGCGATCTACGGGTATCTTCGCCCATTCTTCATGGGCAAAGGCCTCCAGTTCAGTCACATTCTTAGGCTTGCGCACTGCAACTGCTTTCTTTAAGTCCCACCAGAGGTTCTCAATCGGATTTAAGTCTGGTGACTGCGATGGCCACTCCAAAATGTTCCAGCCTTTCCTCTGCAACCATGCTCTAGTGGACTTGGAGGTATGCTTGGGATCATTGTCCTGTTGAAAGGTCCAACGTCTCCCAAGCCTCAGGTGTGTGACGGACTGCATCACGTTTCCATCCAATATCTCCTGGTACTGAAGAGAATTCATGGTACCTTGCACACGCTGAAGCTTCCCTGTACCTGCAGAAGCAAAACAGCCCCAAAGCATGATTGACCCTCCACCATGCTTCACAGTAGGCAAGGTGTTCTTTTCATCATAGGCCTTGTTCTTCCTCCTCCAAACATAGCGTTGATCCATGGGCCCAAACAGTTCTAATTTTGTTTCATCAGTCCACAGAACACTATCCCACAACTTTTGTGGTTTGTCCACATGGCTTTTGGCATACTGCAGTCGACTCTTCTTATTCTTTGGAGACAGCAAGGGGGTACGCCTGGGAGTTCTGGCACGGAGGCCTTCATTACGCAGTGTGCGTCTTATTGTCTGGGCTGAAACTTCTGTACCCACATCTGACAAATCTTTTCTCAGTTCCTCAGCAGTCACACGGGGACTTCTCTCCACTCTACGCTTCAGGTAGCGCACAGCAGTCGAAGTCAGCATCTTCTTTCTGCCACGACCAGGTAGCGTTTCAACAGTGCCCTTTGCCTTGAATTTGCGAATGATGCTTCCTAAGGTGTCTCTTGGTATGTTTAACATCTTTGCAATCTTCTTATAGCCATTGCCCTTCCTGTGAAGAGAAATCACCTCTTCTCTTGTCTTCCTGGACCATTCTCTTGCCTTCACCATGTTTGTAACCACACCAGTAAATGTCTAGAAGGAGCTGAGTATCACAGTCATTTTAAAGCTGCCTAATTGGTGCTTATTATGCTTGATTGCTGCTCGGTGACATCCACAGGTGTTTTCAATACCTGATGGAAAGCACCTGTATGAACCTCTGTTCTTCAGAGTGGTAGTCTTTAAGGGGTTGAATAATTGTGGCAATGAAGAAACCACATAAGAACCATTTACTACTGTATTACATAAACAATTGATGTCATTTTAGTTGCATTTGGGTAGTTACAACGTCCTTGTAGGATTTGATTCTGAATACAATTCCAAATGTACACTATAGTCCCTAAACCCCTTTACAGCATTGGGGGTTGAATAATTTTGGTCACAACTGTATAACGTGTAGCTTAGATGTTAAATAATAGTTTTCCTCATGTAGTTGTATGTTATTGTATATATTATTATTTGACTAGATAATGTGTATAATAGTTACCACTAGTTCTGGATAAATGTCTAAGTAAGTGACAATGTACCTCTAGATCAGATATAAAAAACCTTTTAAAAAGTAAGTTACGTTACCTCAGGGCAGGGGTGTCAAATTCTTTATCATAGTGGGCCCCATCCGCATTATGGATGCCCTCAAAGGGCTGACTGTCTCTGTAAGACTAGACATCCAGGGCACCCCCCCCCCTTACATCAGATATCATGAGCCTCCCCCCACCATCAGAGGTCAAGGTTCCCCCTACCCTCCCTTACATCACAGTGCACCCCCCCTTATTTTCTTATTTTGTGCTGCTGCTGGGAAAAAGTGGAGGGCAAGTGTGCTTGGAAGTAGAAAGTTCAGGATCTGGAGGGGGACCAGAGGAGGGCTGGAGTCAGCTGCCAGAATCTGCTGAATCCTGAGACCAGGGGAGGCAGCGATGAGGGGGTGCTGCGGCTGCACAGAGAGGCACAGGATCTGTAGGAGGAGTCCTGTCCTCTGTGCTGCCAACTGCTGGGACTTGGATATGGCCCGTGGGCCTTGTGTTTGACACATGTTCCTTAGGGTATGTTAAAATATCTGTAAAGTTACATGACCGCATGTATCGTTAATATGAAGTTACTGGACAAAGAATCAAGCTAGGCCCATTACAGTGACTGTAGCTCCTTGAAAAAGGGGAGATTTTGAAAGGTGTAATAAACAGCCCAGTAAATGGAGAATGTTGTATAGCACATTAACCACTTACCCTCTGGAAGATTTACCCCCCTTCATGACCAGAACATTTTCTTGCTATATGGCGCTGCACTACTTTAAGTGACAATTGCACTTTCATGCAACGCTGTACATAAATACAATTTATGTAATTCTTTACATGCAAATAGAGATTTCTTTTGGTGATATTTGATCACTATTGGGTTATTAATTTCCCGCACTATAAATGGAAAAAAAAACAATATTTTTTACTTTACATATCCCATAAAAAAAAAGTAACAAAAATAAAATTTCTTCATCAATTCAGGCCAAAATGTACTCTGTTACATGTCTTTGGTAAACAAAATCCCAGTAAGTGTATATTAATTGGTGTGCGTGAAAATGATATCATCTACTAATAGCAGTATGTATACAGGAATATTTTTCTCTCTAGTAATGCCAGCGATCAGCGACTTATAACAGGACTGTGATAGATGTGTTTGTAAAGTCTCTAGGTTAGAGTGGGTCGTGAGGGAACTAACCGGTATGTAAATGGCTCTTTAGTGTCTAAGTGAGGACGGTGAAGGTTAAAAATCTTTAAAATATTTACATGGCAAAGCATCTAAGAGAGAGTTGGTGAAGGTATATAGCAGGGATCGCTAAACTCTCTAAATAAAGGGCCAATTTATTGTTCTTCAGACTATAGAGGGGCCGAACTGTGGCCAGTGAGAGGAGGAAATGTTCTGGCATCAGTGAGAGTGAACAATGCCTTATTTTTGGTATTAGAGAAATAGTGCCCCATCATTGGTGTCAGTGGGAGGAGTAGTGCCCCATTGTTGTCTGTGGGAGGAATAGTGCCCCATTGTTGTCAGTGGAAGGAATAGTGCCCATCATTGGTATCAGTGAGAGGAATAATGCCCCATCATTGGTCTCAGTGGGAGGAGTAGTGCCACATCATTGGTGTCAATTGGATAAATCGTGCCCCATCGTTTGTGTCAGTGGGGAGGAATAGTGCCCCATCATTGGTGTCAGCGGGGAGGAATAGTGCCCATCCTTGGTATCAGTGGGGGGAATAGTGCCCCATCATTGGTATCAGTGGGAGGAATAATGCCCCATCACTGGTATCAGTGGAAGGAATAGTGCCCATCCTTGGTATCAGTGGGAGGAATAGTGCCCATCCTTGGTATCAGTGGGAGGAATAGTGCCCCACCACTGGTATCAGTGGGAGGAATAGTGCCCCATCACTGGTATCAGTGGTAGGAATAGTGCCCCATCACTGGTATCAGTGGGAGGAATAGTGCCCCATCATTGGTATCAGTGGGAGGAATAGTGCCCCATCATTGGTATCAGTGGGAGGAATAGTGCCCCATCATTGGTATCATTTGGAGGAATGGTGCCCCATCACTGGTACCAATGATGGGGCACTATTCCTCCTACTGATACCAGTGATGGAGCACTATTCCTGCAACTGATATCGATGGTGGGGCACTATTCCTCCCATTAACAACAACGACGGGGAACTATTTCTCCCACTGACACCAACAATAGTGCATTATTCCTCCAACTAATACCAATGATGGAGCACTACTCCTTCCATTGACAACAATGATGGGGCACTATTCCTCCCCAAGATACCAATGATGGGGCATTATTCCTTCCACTGACACCAGTGATGGGGCACTATTCCTTCCACTGACACCAGTGATGGGGCACTATTCCTTCCACTGACACCAGTGATGGGGCACTATTCCTGCCACTGATACTAATGATGGGGCACTATTCCTCCCACTGATACCAATGATGGGGCACTATTCCTCCTACTGATATCAGTGGGAGGAATAGTGCCCCATCACTGGTATCAGTGGGAGGAATAGTGCCCCATCACTGGTATCAGTGGGAGGAATAGTGCCCCATCACTGGTGTCAGTGGAAGGAATAGTGCCCCATCACTGGTGTCAGTGGAAGGAATAATGCCCCATCATTGGTATCTTGGGGAGGAATAGTGCCCTATCATTGTTGTCAATGGAAGGAGTAGTGCTCCATCATTGGTATTAGTTGGAGGAATAATGCACTATCGTTGGTGTCAGTGGGAGAAATAGTTCCCCGTCGTTGGTGTTAGTGGGAGGAATAGTGCCCCACCATCGATGTCAGTTGCAGGAATAGTGCTCCATCACTGGTTTCAGTGAGAGGAATTATGTCCCATTAATTTCAGTGGGAAGAATATTGCCCCAAGGGCCAGAAGAAAGAAACAAATTCCTTAAAAAATAAAATTCTTCCATTCACATTGCTCATCAATAGTGACAATGGGATAAATAGTGCCCCATCTTTGGAGTTAGTGGGAGGAATATTGTCCCATCGTGGGTGTCAGTGGGGAGGAATAGTGTCCCATCGTTGGTGTCAGTGGGGAGGAATAGTGTCTCCTCGTTGGTGTCAGTGGGGAGGAATAGTGTCCCATCGTTGGTGTCAGTGGGGAGGAATAGTGTCCCATCGTTGGTGTCAGTAGAGAGGAATAGTGTCCCATCGTTGGTGTCAGTAGGGAGGAATAGTGCCCCATTGCTGGTGTCAGTGGGAGGAATAGTGCCCAATCACTGGTGTCAGCGGGGAGGAATACTGCCCTATCGTTGGTGTCCATGGGAGGACTAGTGCCCCATCGTTGGTGTCTGTGGGAGAAATAGTGTCCCATCCTTGGTATCAGTGGGAGGAATAGTGCCCCATCATTGGTATCAGTGGGATAAATAGTTCCCCATCGTTTGGTGTTAGTGGGAGGAATAGAGTCCCATCATTG
This sequence comes from Staurois parvus, assembly GCF_062004578.1. NCBI lineage: Eukaryota > Metazoa > Chordata > Amphibia > Anura > Ranidae > Staurois > Staurois parvus. Next base: position 54,173 of record NW_028321121.1, read on the forward strand.
GTGTCATTGGGGAGGAATAGTATCCCATCGTTGGAGTTAGTGGAAGGAATAGTGCCCCATTGCTGGCGTCAGTGGGGAGGAATAGTGCCCCATCATTGGTTTTAGTGGGAGGAATAGTGCCCCATCATTGGTTTTAGTGGGAGGAATAGTGCCCCATAATTGGTTTTAGTGGGAGGAATAGTGCCCCATCATTGGTGTCAATGGCAGGAGTAGTGCCCCATCATTGGAATCAGTGGGAGGAATATTGCACCATCATTGGTGTCAGTGGGAGAAATAGTTCCCCATCGTTGGTGTCAGTGGGAGGAATAGAGCCCCATTGTTGGTGTCAGTGGGAGGAATAGAGCCCCATTGTTGGTGTCAGTGGGAGGAATAGTGCCCCATTGTTTGTGTCAGTGGGAGGAATAGTGCCCCATCAATGGTATCAGTGGGAGGAATCGTGCCCCATTATTGGTGTCAATGGGAGGAGTAGTGTCCCATCATTGGTATCAGTGGGAGGAATAGTGCCCCATCATTGGTGTTAGTGGGAGGAATAGTGCCCCAACATTGGTGCCAGTTGCAAGAATTTTACTCCATCACTGGTTTCAGTAAGAGGAATTATGTCCCATTATTAATGTCAGTGGGAAGAATATTGCCCCAAGGGCCAGAAAGAAGATACAAATTCCTTAAAAAAAAAAATTCCTCCATTCACATCGCTCATCAATAGTGACAGTGGGATAAATAGTGCCCCATTGTTGGTATCAGTGGGGAGGAATAGTGCCCCATTGTTGGTGTCAGTGGGGAAGAATAGTGCCCTATTGCTGGTGTCAGTGGGAGGAGTAGTGCACCACCATTGGTGTCAGTGGGAGAAATTGTTCCTCATCGTTGGTGTCAGTGGGGAGGAATAGTGCCCCATCATTGGTGTCAGTGGGAGTAGTAGTGCCCCATCGTTGGTGTTAGTGGGAGGAATAGTTCCCCATCATTGGTGTCAGCTGCAGGAATAGTGCCCCATCATTGGTATCAGTGGGAGGAATAGTGCCCCACCGTTGGTGTCAGTTGCAGGAATAGTGCTCCATCACTGGTTTCAGTGAGAGGAATTATGTCCCATTATTAATGTCAGTGAGAAGAATATTGCCCCGAGGGCCAGAAAAAAGAAACAAATTCCTTAAAAAAAAATAAATCCATTCACATCACTCATCAATAGTGACAGTGGGATAAATAGTGCCCCATCTTTGGAGTTATTGGGAGGTATATTGCCCAATCAGTGGTTTCAGTGGGGAGGAATAGTATCCCATCGTTTGAGTTAGTGGAAGGAATAGTGCCCCATTGCTGGTGTCAGTGGGAGGAATAGGCCCCATCATTGGTGTCAGCGAGGAGGACTAGTGTCCCA
>NW_028321122.1:0-56211 GCF_062004578.1 Staurois parvus
TTCCAGTCCGGACACTTCCCCCCCTTCCAGTCTGGACACTTTCCCCCCCTTCCAGTCCGGACACTTCCCCCCCTTCCAGTCCAGACACTTTCCCCCCTTCCAGTCTGGACACCTTCCCCCCCTTCCAGTCCAAACACTTTCACCCCCTTCCAGTCCGGACACTTTCCCCCCTTCCAGTCCGGACACTTTCCCCCCCTTCCTGTCCGGACACTTTCCCCCCTTCCAGTCCGGACACTTTCCCCCCCTTCCGGTCCGGACACTTTCCCCCCCTTCCGGTCCGGACACTTTCCCCCCCTTCCGGTCCGGACACTTTCCCCCCTTCCAGTCCGGACACTTCCCCCCCCCTTCCAGTCCGGACACTTTCCCCCCTTCCAGTCCGAACACTCCCCCCCCCTTCCAGTCCGGACACTTTCACCCCCTTCCAGTCCGGACACTTTCCCCCCCCTTCCAGTCCGGACACTTTCCCCCCCTTCCAGTCCGGACACTTCCACCCCCTTCCAGTCCGGACACTTTCCCCCCCTTCCAGTCCGGAAACTTTCCCCCCCCTTCCAGTCCGGACACTTTCCCCCCCTTCCAATCCGGACACTTTCCCCCCACTTCCAGTCCAGACACTTTCCCCCCTTCCAGTCCGGACACTTCCCCCCCCTTCCAGTCCGGACACTTTCACCCCCTTCCAGTCCGGACACTCCCCCCCCCCTTCCAGTCCGGACACTTTCCCCCCTTCCAGTCCAGACACTTTCACCCCCTTCCAGTCCGGACACTTTCCCCCCCCTTCCAGTCCGGACACTTTCCCCCCCTTCCAGTCCGGACACTTTCACCCCCTTCCAGTCCGGACACTTCCACCCCCTTCCAGTCCGGACACTTTCCCCCCCACTTCCAGTCCGGACACTTTCCCCCCCTTCCGGTCCGGACACTTTCCCCCCCACTTCCAGTCCAGACACTTTCCCCCCCTTCTGGTCCGGACACTTTCCCCCCCTTCCAGTCCGGACACTCCCCCCCCCCTTCCAGTCCGGACACTTTCCCCCCCACTTCCAGTCCAGACACTTCCCCCCCTTCCAGTCCGGACACTTCCCCCCCCTTCCAGTCCGGACACTTTCACCCCCTTCCAGTCCGGACACTCCCCCCCCCCCTTCCAGTCCGGACACTTTCCCCCCCCTTCCAGTCCAGACACTTTCACCCCCTTCCAGTCCGGACACTTTCCCCCCCCTTCCAGTCCGGACACTTTCCCCCCCTTCCAGTCCGGACACTTTCACCCCCTTCCAGTCCGGACACTTCCACCCCCTTCCAGTCCGGACACTTTCCCCCCCACTTCCAGTCCGGACACTTTCCCCCCCTTCCGGTCCGGACACTTTCCCCCCCACTTCCAGTCCAGACACTTTCCCCCCCTTCTGGTCCGGACACTTTCCCCCCTTCCAGTCCGGACACTCCCCCCCCCCTTCCAGTCCGGACACTTTCCCCCCCTTCCAGTCCGGACACTTCCCCCCCTTCCAGCCTAGACACTTTCCCCCCCTTCCAGTCCGGACACTTTCCCCCCCTTCCAGTCCGGACACTTTCACCCCCTTCCAGTCCAGACACTTTCACCCCCTTCCAGTCCGGACACTTTCCCCCCCTTCCAGTCCAGACACTTTCACCCCCTTCCAGTCCGGACACTTTCCCCCCCTTCCAGTCCGGACACTTTCCCCCCCTTCCAGTCCAGGCAATTTTCAGCTTTCAGCGCTGTCACACTTTGAACGACAATTGCGCGGTCATGCAACACTGTACCCATATGAAATTTTTTGCATTTGTTTGAGACAGATAAAGCTTTATTTTGGTGGTATTTATTCACTGCTGGGATTTTTATTTTTTGCTATATAAATGAAAAAGCCCAAAAAATTTAAAAAAATTTGTTTGCAAATAAATAATCTTTCTTCATAAATCTTGGCCAAAATGTATTCATCTGTCTTATTAGTAGTAGTAGTTTTTTTAATATTATTATTTGTTTTTTTTGTTGTTTTTTTTAAACATACCATCACCCTGGCAGTACAGTGTCACCATGGCGACCCTGTACAATTGTGGGGGTGATGAAGATTTGTTTTCCTTTTATTACACTGATTGCTTTTACACCCATAAAGCAATCATTTCTCCTTCTCTCTGCATTCCTGCAGCCATTGAGAAATACTGTGAGAGCTGTGATTGGTCACAGCTTGTCATATGGTACAGGGCTGTTGTGAATGGCCCTGTACCATGTGATCACTGTGATCATTCACAGATTTCACAAGTAGTAAGCAATGATGTCAGAAGTGACATTTACTACAGCTTGGCCAATCAGTGATCACATGAATCAGAACCTCACACAGAGGTCCCGTACAGCAATCTGGAGTGTGTCTGGAGGAGTGTGCTCAGGCAATGGATGCAGGGGGATGTTTAGAAACGTCCACCCGCTCCGGCAGCGCTCCCGTCCAGCCGTTTATGTACATGGGCCGGACGGGAAGAGGTTAGTCGGTTTTCATCTGAAAATACAAACACAGGACATCACTGCTGAATCTTCTTTCTGTCGAAGGAGAATTTTCGTATCTTTAGTAACCTCTTCACTTCCGAGATGAGACTATCGTTCGATATTGTCATGGTGTGTATGTGTCCATTGCATGGGGAATGTACAGTGTGCGGTCCATCCCAGGGATCCTCTTCATCTATAGAGAGAAGAACAATAAAACCATTCACACTTCTTCAAGGATCTGTCCGTACCCCCCCCCCCCCCAATCAGGAGAAGAATACATAGAATGGGATGTTCATGTAGGATTATGTTCTAGACCAGGGGCGGGCAACTGTGGCCCTCCAGCGGTTGTAGAACTACAAGTCCCATGGGGCATTGCAAAACTGACAGTTACAAGCATGACTCCCAAAGGGAGAGGCATGATGGGACTTGTAGTTCACCAACAGCTGGAGGGCCACAGTTGCCCACCCCTGATCTAGAGGAATGCTGCGCCCTGCCCGTGGTGACCACGCCTCGTCAGATCTGTTTGGGTGACCCCTCAGTTTGTAGTAATGGACACGTAGTCACCAACCGGAGATGCCAGGAGGGTCAGGAGATTTCCTTCTCCGAGGAATACATTTCTTTGTATACAATGATAATAAAGGGATGGGAAGTTTAGGGTGTCACCATGTCGGGTCGTCTCTATGTCCCAGGAGGCCGGTATCAGGTCCATTCATCACAGTGGCGTGTCCATATCACATGACAGAAGGAGCCTGTGACGTGTATCTAAATGTGTTACATTGTTGGGATGAAAAAAGATCCATCTCAGGGCCAGGGGTGGACTGACAACTCATGGGGCCCCCGGGCAATAGAGGATCATGGGGCCCCTGTGTCCTTGCCCAAACTCAAGGACACAGGGGCCCTGTTCCCTGGTTCCCCCCTCCCCCATCATCAATGCTATATTTATTGATTATGAATTAAAATATTTCCATTTTCATTACATTCCTTATTTTAGACCCGATGATGTCATCACTGGGTCTCTGTGGTTCTCTTTGCTAGTGGGAGGGGCCATCAGAGGGCTGTACATAGCTCAGTACTCCTCTCAAGAGCCCTCAGTCCTGATGAAAGCAGTGGGAGGAGTTATACAAATATCATGCCTTGATTGGTGGGTGTCAGTCTGAAGGAGTGGGTGTTCCTAGGCAGGCTGTATTGGCATGGTAACGTCCACATGTGATGCTGAGCCTCCATGATTAATAGAACTGATATCCAATGAATGGAAGGGGCGGGGCCAGGGACAGTAAAGCTGGGGAGGAAAGCGCCAGATGATGCCGGACATCCTCAAGCCAGGAAATGGGGCGGAGCTCTATCTGATTGGCTGCAGCTTCTAATGCACATTGTGAGAAGCTCCCCGTGTGCAGTGACATCAGAGGAAGCCATTCCAGTCCAGGGGAGGAACCAGTACACCTGTGCAAGACTGAAGGGGAGGAGCTGGTACACCTGTGCCAGACTGAAGGGGAGGAGCTGGTACACCTGTGCAAGACTGAAGGGGAGGAGTCGGTACACCTGTGCAAGACTGGAGGGGAGGAGCCGGTACACCTGTGCAAGACTGGAGGGGAGGAGCTGGTACACCTGTGCAAGACTGGAGGGGAGGAGCCGGTACGCCTGTGCAGGACTGGAGGGGAGGAGCCGGTACACCTGTGCAGGACTGGAGGGGAGGAGCCGGTACACCTGTGCAAGACTGGAGGGGAGGAGCTGGTACACCTGTGCAAGACTGAAGGGGAGGAGCTGGTACACCTGTGCAAGACTGAAGGGGAGGAGCCATTACACCTGTGCAAAACTGAAGGGGAGGAGCCGATACACCTGTGCAAGACTGAAGGGAGGAGCCAGTACACCTGCGCAAGACTGAAGGGGAGGAGCCGGTACATCTCTGCAAGCCTGAAGGGAGGAGCCATTACACTGGTGCAAGGCTGAAGGGGAGGAGCCAGTACACTTGTGCAAGACTGAAGGCGAGGAGTCGGTACACCTGTGCAAGACTGAAGGGGAGGAGCCGGTACACCTGTGCAAGACTGAAGGGGAGGAGCCAGTACACCTGTGCAAGACTGAAGGGGAGGAGCCGGTACATCTGTGCAAGCCTGAAGGGAGGAGCCATTACACTGGTGCAAGGCTGAAGGGGAGGAGCCAGTACACTTGTGCAAGACTGAAGGGGAGGAGTTTGTACACCTGTGCAAGACTGGAGGGGAGGAGCAGGTACACCTTAGGAAGACTGAAGGGGAGGAGCCGGTGCACCTGAGGAAGACTGAAGGGGAGGAGCTGGTGCACCTGAGGAAGACTGAAGGGGAGGAGCCGGTACACCTGTGCAAGGCTGAAGGGGAGGAGGGATTTGGGAGAGGATGAGACGTCCTCAGTCGGGGGTTGGGTCTATGTTCCATGCTCTGAGCTCTACACATACATGTATCATCTGTCCCCGGGATATTCAGCGCGGTGACTCTGGAGGCGGGGCGATGGTGTCACTGGGAGATGATATCGTGCCGAGGAAACACGCGGATAGTTGACTCGCCTCCAATGAGAACACTGAATTGGATAAAGATGCTCGGGGAAAAATCTGCAGCTCGGATTGTAGGACACGAGCAGAAAAAAGTCGGCGTGCCGGAGATCGTTCCGTTCTAATGACCTATAATTGGCAACGCTGCCGGGGCGAAGGTGTGACTGCCGCGAATATTCCCCAAAACGTGTTCACCAGAATCGGGAGTCATGAGTTCAGTTAAAGAGCCAGTAAATGTCCTTCATAAAGGGGGGGGGGAGTCTGTGAGGTTCTTGTAGCTGTGTCCCCACAGGGAAGATTCCCCCTCACTTCCTGTCCTGGTGCGTGAGGATATCATTGGGACAGGAAGTGAGGCTGAATAATTATCCCGAATATATACTGCGATATGTACAGTTGCAAGAAAAAGTATGTGAACCCCTTGGGATTCCGTGGAGTTTTGCATGAATTGGGCATAAAATGTGCTCTGAACGTCATCTAAGTCACAACAATAGAAGAACACAGTCTGCTGAACATAATACTACACAAACATTAGATGTTGCCATGGTTTAATTGCACATAACATGTAAACATTCACAGTGCAGGGAGGAAAAAGTATGTGAACCTTTGGACTTAATAACTGGTTGACCCTCCTTTGGCAGCAATAACCTCAACCAAACGTTTCCTGTAGTTGCAGATCAGACCTGCACAACGATCTGGAGTCATTTTGGACCACTCCTCTTCACAAAACTGTTTCAGTGTAGCAATATTCTTGGGATGTCTGGTGTGAATCGCTCTCTTAAGGTCATGCCACAGCATTTCAATGGGGTTGAGGTCAGGACTCTGACTGGGCCACTCCAGAAGGCGTATTCTGTGCTGTTGCAGCCATTGTTTTGTTGAATGACTTGTATGCTTTGGGTCATCATTGTCCTGTTGCATCACCCATCCTCTGCGGAGCTTCAGTTGGCGGACAGATGGTCGTACGTTTTCCTGCAAAATGTCTGGATAAACTCTGGAATTCATTTTCCCATCAATGACACCAATCCATCCAGCCCTGAGGCAGGGAGGCGCAGCCCCGCCGCCCTGAAGCTGTACATCTACTATAGGGCGGTCCTATGACGGGTACAGACAGCAGCGATGTGGCTCTCGCAGTACACGGGCGGTAGAACCTCCAAAACACACAATCTTTGTGTCCAAATTGCTACATCTTATAGTTTCTGATTGCAGAGGGGAAGAGGGGGGGGGGGGGGGGTGGGGTGGGGGGTGGGGGTGTCAGACCTCCGTAGAGAGACCGCTGCTTCCACACAGACAGAAAGGGCCTTCTCTGCAGCATGCTGGCCGGGGACAGGCTTCTCCACTCAGGCTGTGGCTACTTCATATAGGAATGAGCTGTTCACATTACCTGCGCCCATTGCCCTTACGATCGGCATACACACAATCATTAACGTTCGATCAGAGATGGGATCATTTCAGACAATCTTTTTTCATCAGAAGAACAATCATCTGACCCAACAAAAAAACAACGTTCCGTGGATCGAATTCGATTGGCTTTTCCAGCAAGCCAATCATCTATTATCTTTTTTTTTACCAACCGTCGGTTACCGAGAGATAAATCGTTACATTGAAACAATCAGTATATCGATGTGTTGCGTCGTGACATGTATGACATGTATGATCAATCTCACACCACCGACAGGTCAGGTTCTGAGGGTTTCCATTGGTGCAGGGGCAGACTGACAACTCATGGGGCCCCCGGGCAATAGGGGATCATGGGGCCCCTGTGCCCAAACTCAAAAAAGGCTATGAAAAAGGTACCAGGGGCATCTCATGGGGCCCCCTACTGACCCCGGGCCCTTGGGCAGTGCCCAAGTTTCCAAATGGTCAGTCCACCCCTGCCTTGGTGGGAATAATGGAAAAAAATTGCAAAGCCAAAGAAACCCTGAACACATGATCAGTTGCACCGACTTTCCTCCCCCCCCCCCATGATATTGGTGGCCGTGACGGGTTGGAGCACCAACCTCTCTCCAATGGCTGCCTTCATACTGGACGGAAGAGAGAAGTCGATGTGAAGCGAGCGTGGCACCCACCAGGCAGGTTCACATTAGCTGGTCTCAGGTTACCAGGGATCAGGGCAGGTCCAGACAGACTGCTCTCCGGTAATCCCGGACCCATCTGGCCTCCATCGGCCAAGCCGGGCCACCGCCATCAAAACCAATTAGCTTCAGAGCGGCCAGCTTGCCCCGCTCCATGTTTGCTGTCCCGGAGTTTCCTGGTTTCTAAGGACACAGGCCAGTGCTGAAGGTGGATCACAAAACCTGATGTTACCGGTTCCTGAGGACAATCCCTTGGTGGTGAGGACGCGGCATTCAGGGTCTAAGCTATACAGAAACACCGATTATAAATAGTACATCCAATACGGCTGCTTAGAGCGAGTGAGCGTCAAGGAGGGGCCGCATCATGACGTCTCCTAAGCTGCTTTATGGAAAAGACGTCAAGGTGCCGAAAGTCTCCAGAGATGGTTTGGTGACCTTCTACGTCAATGGCGTGCTTAGACTTTCCTCCAACATTTCCACCCGAATCTGACCTTCTCACCCGCTTGGGGGAGGCAGGAGATGCGATAAGTACATTTCTGCACAACCTCATGTATGTGGTCCCCTGTACAGGAGGATCCCAGGGGGGCCACATTGAAGGCCACTGGGGTCTACAGGGCGAGAACTCACTAAGTATATTATAAGGAAATGTAGAACATCTGGACTGTGGTGTCATAGAGAAGTGGTCTCCAGACTGCGGCCCTTTGCTTGCCTCTATCTGGCCATTGGAGTACTATTCCTCCCGATGACACCAACAATAGGCCATATTTCTTCCCACTGACACCAATTATGGGGTACTATTCCTCTCACTGTCCCCAACAACAGGGCATACTTCTTCCCACTGACCCCACAATGGAGTACTATTCTTAACACTGACACCAATGATGGAAAAACTATTCTTCCCACTGACACCAGCATTGGGGCACTATTCCTCCCACTGACACCAATGATGGGGCACTATTCCTCCCACTGACACCAATGATGGGGCACTATTCCTCTCACTGACACCAATGATGGAGCACTATTCCTGTCACTGACACCAATGATGGAGCACTATTCCTGTCACTGACACCAATGATGGAGCACTATTCCTCCCACTGACACCAATGATGGGGCACTATTCCTCCCACTGATACCAATGATAGAGCACTATTCCTCCCACTGACACCAATGATGGGGCACTATTCCTCCCACTGACACCAATGATGGGGCACAATTCCTCCCACTGACACCAATTATGGGGCACTATTCCTCCCACTGACACCAATGAGGAAGACTATTCCTCCCACTCACACCAATGATGGGGCACTATTCCTCCCACTGACATCAATCATGGGGCACTATTCCTCCCACTGACACCAATGATGGGGCACTATTCCTCCCACTGACACCAATGATGGGGCACTATTCCTCCCACTGACACCAATGATGGGGCACTATTCCTCCCACTGACACCGATGATGGGGCACTATTCCTCCCACTGACACCAATGATGGGGCACTATTCCTCCCACTGACACCAATGATGGGGTACTATTCCTCCCACTGACACCAATGATGGGACACTATTCCTCCCACTGATACCAATGATGAGGCACTATTCCTCCCACTGACACCAATGATGGGGCACTATTCCTCCCACTGACACCAATGATGGGGCACTATTCCTCCCACTGACACCAATGATGGGGCACTATTCCTCTACTGACACCAATGATGGGGCACTATTCCTCCCACTGACACCAATGATGGGGCACTATTCCTCCCACTGACATCAATGATGGGGCACTATTCCTCCCACTGACACCAATGATGGGGCGCCATTCCTCCCACTGACACCAATCATGGGGCACTATTCCTCCCACACCTTTCACTGTCCAGTCACAGGGTGGGGGGGGGGACCTGTAGGAGAAAGTGAACCTGCAGCACAGAAAGTCCATTTCCCCTTCCCTGCTGAACAGGAGGTGCTGTGTGGCAGAGCTGTGTAAATCACAGAACTGGATGGAGAGAAATACCGATTCCATTGGCAGTGCTCACATATACGTTTCAGTACATAAATATATAACGAGAAAGCCGCAAGAGAAAAGATTGACGATGATAAAAAATAGTGCCCAGTCCAGCCTTGTGTAGGTCTACCATCTTGTCCCTGACCTCCTTGGACAGCTCTTTGGTCTTTGCCATGGTGGAGAGTTTGGAATCTGATGGTTTGATGGCTCCTGTGGACAGGTGTCTTTTATACAGGTAACACAATGAGATTAGCAGCACTCCCTTTAAGAGACTGCTTCTAATCTCAGCTTGTTACCTGTATGAGAGACACCTGGGAGCCAGAAATCCTGCTGAATGATAGGGGATCAAATCCTTCTTTCCCTCATGAACATGCAGATCCGTCATCATTTGTTAGACGCATTTCTGCTGAATTTGTTGTTGTATTCTGTCTCTCAGTGTTACACCGAACATTCCATTGTTAGACCGATCATTTCTGTGTGAGGGGGGGGACATTCCATTGTTAGACCGATCGTTTCTGTGTGAGGGGCGAACATTCCATTGTTAGACCGATCGTTTCTGTGTGAGGGGCGAACATTCCATTGTTAGACCGATCGTTTCTGTGTGAGGGGCGAACATTCCATTGTTAGACCGATCGTTTCTGTGTGAGGGGCGAACATTCCATTGTTAGACCGATCGTTTCTGTGTGAGGGGCGAACATTCCATTGTTAGACCGATCATTTCTGTGTGAGGGGCGAACATTCCATTGTTAGACCGATCATTTCTGTGTGAGGGGCGAACATTCCATTGTTAGACCGATCGTTTCTGTGTGAGGGACGAACATTCCATTGTTAGACCGATCATTTCTGTGTGAGGGGGAACATTCCATTGTTAGACCGATCGTTTCTGTGTGAGGGGCGAACATTCCACTGTTAGACCGATCATTTCTGTGTGAGGGGCAAACATTCCATTGTTAGACCGATCATTTCTGTGTGAGGGGAGAACATTCCATTGTTAGACCGATCATTTCTGTGTGAGGGGCAAACATTCCATTGTTAGACCGATCGTTTCTGGGTGAGGGGCGAACATTCCATTGTTAGACCAATCGTTTCTGTGTGAGGGGCGAACATTCCATTGTTAGACCGATCGTTTCTGTGTGAGGGGCGAACATTCCATTGTTAGACCGATCGTTTCTGTGTGAGGGGCGAACATTCCATTGTTAGACCGATCGTTTCTGTGTGAGGGGCGAACATTCCATTGTTAGACCGATCGTTTCTGTGTGAGGGGCGAACATTCCATTGTTAGACCGATCGTTTCTGTGTGAGGGGCGAACATTCCATTGTTAGACCGATCGTTTCTGTGTGAGGGGCGAACATTCCATTGTTAGACCGATCATTTCTGTGTGAGGGGCGAACATTCCATTGTTAGACCGATCGTTTCTGTGTGAGGGACGAACATTCCATTGTTAGACCGATCATTTCTGTGTGAGGGGGAACATTCCATTGTTAGACCGATCGTTTCTGTGTGAGGGGCGAACATTCCACTGTTAGACCGATCATTTCTGTGTGAGGGGCAAACATTCCATTGTTAGACCGATCATTTCTGTGTGAGGGGAGAACATTCCATTGTTAGACCGATCATTTCTGTGTGAGGGGCAAACATTCCATTGTTAGACCGATCGTTTCTGGGTGAGGGGCGAACATTCCATTGTTAGACCAATCGTTTCTGTGTGAGGGGCGAACATTCCATTGTTAGACCGATCGTTTCTGTGTGAGGGGCGAACATTCCATTGTTAGACCGATCGTTTCTGTGTGAGGGGCGAACATTCCATTGTTAGACCGATCGTTTCTGTGTGAGGGGCGAACATTCCATTGTTAGACCGATCATTTCTGTGTGAGGGGCGAACATTCCATTGTTAGACCGATCGTTTCTGTGTGAGGGGCGAACATTCCATTGTTAGACCGATCGTTTCTGTGTGAGGGACGAACATTCCATTGTTAGACCGATTGTTTCTGTGTGAGGGGGAACATTCCATTGTTAGACCGATCATTTCTGTGTGAGGGGCGAACATTCCACTGTTAGACCGATCATTTCTGTGTGAGGGGAGAACATTCCACTGTTAGACCGATCATTTCTGTGTGAGGGGCGAACATTCCAGTGTTAGACCGATCGTTTCTGTGTGAGGGGCGAACATTCCATTGTTAGACCGATCGTTTCTGTGTGAGGGGCGAACATTCCATTGTTAGACCGATCGTTTCTGTGTGAGGGGCGAACATTCCATTGTTAGACCGATCGTTTTTGTGTGAGGGGCGAACATTCCATTGTTAGACCGATCGTTTCTGTGTGAGGGGCGAACATTCCATTGTTAGACCGATCGTTTCTGTGTGAGGGGCGAACATTCCATTGTTAGACCGATCATTTCTGTGTGAGGGGCGAACATTCAGCATCAGCCGGGGAGCAAATACACATTTCCTGCACTGTATATGAATATCAAGGTAATAAAACGTCTTGAATGACACGACATAAAAAATCAAATGTACCAAAAAAAGTGAAAGGACGACAATGTGACCAAAAACAATATATTTTGCACAGTCCAAAAATCAGCTCTGTGTTCATTCAATCGGTGACAACATCTGGTGATCGCTGCAACGCATGAATCCGCCACCGGCTAGTGTGCGCACTCACCTCCACGCTGCGACCCCCCCCCACCCCCCCGGGGTCAACACACATCAATTGAGCGCTCACCTCCACGCTGCAACCCCCCCCCACCCCCCCGGGGTAAACACACTTCAGTGGAGCGCTCAGCAGAGCGATCCTAATCACATCTGTAGCCTCGGCAGCAATCCAGGAACCATACCAATAGTGGTGTTACCCCAAGACCCCAATCCTTCTGTCCTTCACACCCCAATCCTTCTGTCCTTCACACCCCAATCCTTCTGTCCCCCTTCACACCCCAACCCTTCTGTCCCCCTTCAAATCCCAATCCTTCTGTCTCTCTTCACACCCCAATCCTCCTGTCCCCCTTCACACCCCAATCCTCCTGTCCCCCTTCACACCCCAACCCTTCTGTCCCCCTTCACACCCCAATCCTTCTGTCCCCCTTCAAACCCCAATCCTTCTGTCCCCCTTCACACCCCAATCCTTCTGTCCTTCACACCCCAATCCTTCTGTCCCCCTTCACACCCCAACTCTTCTGTCCCTCTTCACACCCCAATCCTCCTGTCCCCCTTCACACCCCAATCCTTCTGTCCCCCTTCACACCCCAATCCTCCTGGCCCCCTTAACACCCAATCCTTCTGTCCCCCTTCACACCCCAATCCTCCTGGCCCCCTTAACACCCCAATCCTTCTGTCCCCCTTCACACCCCAATCCTTCTGTTCCTCGTCACACCCCAATTCCTGATACCAATGACGGGGCACTATTCCTCCCACTGACACCAATGATGGGGCACTATTCCTCCCACTGACACCAATGATAGGGCACTATTCCTCACACTGACACCAATGACGGGGCACTATTCCTCCCACTGACACCAATGACGGGGCACTATTCCTCCCACTGACACCAATGACGGGGCACTATTCCTCCCACTGACACCAATGATGGGGCACTATTCCCCCCACTGACACCAATGATGGGGCACTATTCCTCCCACTGACACCAATGATGGGGCACTATTCCTCCCACTGACACCAATGATGGGGCACTATTCCTCCCACTGACACCAATGATAGGGCACTATTCCTCCCACTGATACCAATGATGGGGCACTATTCCTCCCACTGACACCAATGATAGGGCACTATTCCTCACACTGACACCAATGACGGGGCACTATTCCTCCCACTGATACCAATGATGGGGCACTATTCCTCCCACTGACACCAATGACGAGGCACTATTCCTCCCACTGACACCAATGATAGGGCACTATTCCCCCCACTGACACCAATGATGGGACACTATTCCTCCCACTGACACCAATGATGGGGCACTATTCCTCCCACTGACACCAATGATGGGGCACTATTCCTCCCACTGACACCAATGATGGGGCACTATTCCTCCCACTGACACCAATGATGGGGCACTATTCCTCACACTGACACCAATGATGGGGCACTATTCCTCCCACTGACACCAATGATGGGACACTATTCCTCCCACTGACACCAATGATGGGGCACTATTCCTCCCACTGACACCAATGATGGGGCACTATTCCTCCCACTGACACCAATGATGGGGCACTATTCCTTCCACTGACACCAATGATGGGGCACTATTCCTCCCACTGACACCAATGATGGGGCACTATTCCCCCCACTGACACCAATGATGGGACACTATTCCTCCCACTGACACCAATGATGGGGCACTATTCCTCCCACTGACACCAATGATGGGGCACTATTCCTTCCACTGACACCAATGATGGGGCACTATTCCTCCCACTGACACCAATGATGGGGCACTATTCCTTCCACTGACACCAATGATGGGGCACTATTCCTCCCACTGACACCAATGATGGGGCACTATTCCCCCCACTGACACCAACGATGGGGCACTATTCCCCCCACTGACACCAACGATGGGGATCTATTCCTCCCACTGACACCAACGATGGAGCTCTATTCCTCCCACTGACACCAATGATGGGGCACTATTCCTCCCACTGACACCAATGATGGGGCACTATTCCTCCCACTGACACCGATGATGGGGCACTATTCCTCCCACTGACACCAATGATGGGGCACTATTCCTCCCACTGACACCAATGATGGGGCACTATTCCTTCCACTGACACCGATGATGGGGCACTATTCCTCCCACTGACACCAATGATGGGACACTATTCCTCCCACTGACACCGATGATGGGGCACTATTCCTCCCACTGACACCAACGATGGGGCACTATTCCCCCCACTGACACCAATGATGGGGCACTATTCCCCCCACTGACACCAACGATGGGGCACTATTCCTCCCACTGACACCAACGATGGGGCACTATTCCCCCCACTGACACCAACGATGGGGTACTATTCCTCCCACTGATGAGACCTTTTCTTCTCCCACTGGGCACAGTTCGGTCCCCCTAAAGTCTGAAGGACAGTAAACTGGTCATTTGTTTAAACAGTTTTAAGACCCCCACTGTATACTAATCCTTAATATTATTATCCATCACACAATATCCCCCCCCCCCCCATGCAGACAGGGTCCTTTATACTCCGCCCCCCCATAATAATAATACAAGGAATGTTCTGCACTATCCATCCACCTCTTCTGATGGACATTTTCCTCCCCATGGATGAACACACAGATCTGGGGGGTGCACATGAACCCTCCCTAGTGCCCCCCCGGTGCCCCTCCTCCAGGCCCCCCCCCCTCCTTCCTGACGTCCCCGGACTCCCTGTATTCCGGCGCTCAGCTCATCCCTGGAAGGGAATCTTCATTCTGTTTATGGATTCACAGAATTCTTGGCTCCCTCCTTCCATGTGTGATGACCCCCAGTGGCCCCCAATGACCCCATTTCTCGGTGGGGGGGACATGCGTGGATGAAGGGGGGCAGAAAAGTCTAACAATTTTTCTGAAAGAATAAAGAGAGAAATGATTTTGTGAATTGGAAGTTCGGCTGCTGCCTGCCGGGGTCACCCGAGGTGAGATCCACACACCCGCCTCCCATCCAACTGCTGACATCGGGAAGAGCGAACGATTCGGAGGAAACCGAGAGAGAAGGTGCGAGAAATACAACATGAAACAATGTAACATTGAGCTGCCACACCTGAGCAGGACCGAGGAGGAGGAGCCAGTACACCTGTGCAGGACCGAGGGGGAGGAGCCAGTACACCTGTGCAAGACTGAAGGGGAGGAGCCGGTACACCTGTGCAAGACTGAAGGGGAGGAGCCGGTACACCTGTGCAAGACTGAAGGGGAGGAGCAGGTACACCTGTGCAACACTGAAGGGGAGGAGCCAGTACACCTGTGCAAGACTGAAGGGGAGGAGCCGGTACACTTGTGCAAGACTGAAGGGGAGGAGTCGCAACACCTGTGCAAGACTGAAGGGGAGGAGCCAGTACACCTGTGCAAGACTGAAGGGGAGGAGCCAGTACACCTGTGCAAGACTGAAGAGGAGGAGCCGGTACACCTGTGCAAGACTGAAGGGGAGGAGCCAGTACACCTGTGCAAGACTGAAGAGGAGGAGCCGGTACACCTGTGCAAGACTGAAGGGGAGGGGCCAGTACACCTGTGCAACACTGAAGGGGAGGGGCCGGTACACCTGTGCAAGACTGAAGGGGAGGAGCCGGGGCACCTGTGTAAGACTGAAGGGGAGGAGCCAGTACACCTGTGCAAGACTGAAGGGTAGGAGCAGGTACACCTGTGCAAGACTGAAGGGGAGGAGCCGGGGCACCTGTGTAAGACTGGAGGGGAGGAGCCGGTACACCTGTGCAAGACTGAAGGGGAGGAGCCGGTACACCTGTGCAGGACTGAAGTGGAGGAGCCGGTACACCTGTGCAAGACTGAAGGAGAGGAGTTGCCACACCTGAGCAGGACCAAAGGGGAGGAGCCAGTACACCTGTGTAAGGCTTAAGGGGAGGAGACGGTACACCTGTGCAAGACTGAAGGGGAGGAGCCGGTACACCTGTGCAAGACTGGAGGGGAGGAGCCGGCACACCTGTACAAGACTGAAGGGGGGAGGAGCCGGTACACCTGTGCAGGACCGAAAGGGAGGAGCTGGTACACCTGTGCAAGACTGAAAGGGAGGAGCCAGTACACCTGTGCAAGACTGAACGGGAGGAGCCTGTACACCTGTGCAAGACTGGAGGGGAGGAGCCTGTACACCTGTGCAATACTGAAGGGGATGAGTTGCCACACCTGTGCAGGACCAAAGGGGAGGATCCGGTACACATGTGCAAGACTGAAGGGGAGGAGCCAGTAAACCTGTGCAAGACTGGAGGGGAGGAGCTGGTACACCTGTGCAAGACTGGAGGGGAGGAGCTGGTACACCTGTGCAAGACTGAAGAGGAGGAGCCAATACACCAGAAAAAGACTGGAGGGGAGGAGCTCATACACCTGTGCAGGACTGAATGGGAGGAGTCGGCACACTTGTGCAGGACTGAATGGGAGGAGTCGGCACACTTGTGCAGGACTGAATGGGAGGAGCCAGCACACCTTTAAAGGACTGAAGGGGAGGAGCCGGTACACCTGTGCGAGACTGAATGGGAGGAGTTGGCACACCTGTGCAGGACTGAAGGGGAGGAGCTGGCACACCTGTGCATGACTGAAGGGGAGGAGCCAGCACACCTGTGCAAGTGCAAGACTGAAGGGGAGGAGCTGGCACACCTGTGCATGACTGAAGGGGAGGAGCCGGCACACCTTGCAGGACTGAAGGGGAGGAGTCGGCACACCTGTGCAGGACTGAAGGGGAGGAGCCGGCACACCTGTGCAGGACTGAAGGGGAGGAGCTGGCACACCTGTGCAGGACTAAAGAGGAGGAGCCGGCACACCTGTACAGGTCTTAAGGGGAGGAGCTGGGAGGATTTAGGTGACAAGTTGAGACAAAATTTCCCTGCAGAGAGTCGGTGATATTTTTCTGCTGAGAGATTTTGGAAGTTTTGCTATCTGGCCCCTCATATCATATAAACAACTCGTATTCCAGAATCCAAGATGGCTGCTGCGGGATCACGTATGTGTAGTCTGCTCTACTAGTTGCATCAAAGATGGCGTCCTCAGGAGCCTGCCAATCGCCATCTTTTCATTGTCAGCGCGTTTCCCACATGAAATCATTGTATGGGGATCACACTAAGGAGGACGTCTCTTTCCTTTTCATGCCGCGATATCCAGCTGAGTCAGCACAGCGATCTGATTGGACGCAGCACCTCCATCGCCTGACATGTGACTTGGAGGACAGCTGGATACCTTGGATTGATACAGAGCCGAGTGACCCCTCTGTATTGGGGGTCACAGGATTCTGGGAAGCCCCTTTGTTGTACCCCAAGGCGCTGTGTGCTTCACCATGAAGACATTTTGGTGACACCCACACCTGTCATTTCCCTCGTCATCGAAGAACCCCGAAATTTCCAGGTTTTGGGGTAACATTTGGATCACTTTATTTTCTCAGTTTGCGATGACCCATCAGAGTGTGATATATCATCATCGAGCTGCGGCACTGCGCATGTTCTGTTATGTTCGAGCTGCGGCACTGCGCATGTTCTGTTATGTTCGAGCTGCGGCACTGCGCATGTTCTGTTATGTTCGAGCTGCGGCACTGCGCATGTTCTGCTATGTTCGAGCTGCGGCACTGCACATGTTCTGTTATGTTCGAGCTGCGGCACTGCGCATGTTCTGTTATGTTCGAGCTGCAGCACTGCGCATGTTCTGTTCTATTCGAGCTGCGGCACTGCGCATGTTCTGTTATGTTCGAGCTGCGGCACTGCGCATGTTCTGTTATGTTCGAGCTGCGGCACTGCGCATGTTCTGTTATGTTCGAGCTGCGGCACTGCGCATGTTCTGTTATGTTCGAGCTGCGGCACTGCGCATGTTCTGCTATGTTCGAGCTGCGGCACTGCGCATGCTCTGTTCTATTCGTGCTGCAGCACTGCGCATGTTCTGTTATGTTCGAGCTGCGGCACTGCACATGTTCTGTTCTATTCGAGCTGCAGCACTGCGTATGTTCTGTTATGTTCGAGCTGCGGCACTGCGCATGTTCTGCTATGTTCGAGCTGCGGCACTGCGCATGCTCTGTTCTATTCGAGCTGCAGCACTGCGCATGTTCTGTTATGTTCGAGCTGCGGCACTGCACATGTTCTGTTCTATTCGAGCTGCAGCACTGCGTATGTTCTGTTATGTTCGAGCTGCGGCACTGCGCATGTTCTGTTATGTTCGAGCTGCAGCACTGCGCATGTTCTGTTCTATTCGAGCTGCGGCACTGCGCATGCTCTGTTCTATTCGAGCTGCGGCACTGCGCATGTTCTGTTCTATTCGAGCTGCGGCACTGCACATGTTCTGTTATGTTCGAGCTGCGGCACTGCGCATGTTCTGTTATATTTGAGCTGCGGCACTGCGCATGCTCTGTTCTATTCGAGCTGCGGCACTGCGCATGTTCTGTTCTATTCGAGCTGCGGCACTGCGCATGTTCTGTTATGTTCGAGCTGCGGCACTGCGCATGTTCTGTTATGTTCGAGCTGCGGCACTGCGCATGTTCTGTTATGTTCGAGCTGCGGCACTGCGCATGTTCTGTTCTATTCGAGCTGCGGCACTGCACATGCTCTGTGCTATTCGAGCTGCAGCACTGCGTATGTTCTGTTATGTTCGAGCTGCGGCACTGCGCATGTTCTGTTATGTTCGAGCTGCAGCACTGCGCATGTTCTGTTCTATTCGAGCTGCGGCACTGCGCATGTTCTGTTCTATTCGAGCTGCGGCACTGCGCATGTTCTGTTCTATTCGAGCTGCGGCACTTCGCATGTTCTGTTCTATTCGAGCTGCGGCACTGCGCATGTTCTGTTATGTTCGAGCTGAGGCACTGCGCATGTTCTGCTATGTTCGAGCTGCGGCACTGCGCATGTTCTGTTATGTTCGAGCTGCGGCACTGCGCATGCTCTGTTCTATTCGAGCTGCGGCACTGCGCATGTTCTGTTCTATTCGAGCTGCGGCACTGCGCATGTTCTGTTCTATTCGAGCTGCAGCACTGCGCATGCTCTGTTCTATTCAAGCTGCGGCACTGCGCTTGTTCTGTTCTATTCGAGCTGCGGCACTGCGCATGTTCTGTTATATTTGAGCTGCGGCACTGCGCATGTTCTGTTATGTTCGAGCTGCGGCACTGCGCATGTTCTGTTCTATTCGAGCTGCGGCACTGCGCATGTTCTGTTATGTTCGAGCTGCGGCACTGCGCATGCTATGTTCTATTCGAGCTGCTGCACTGCACATGTTCTGTTCTGTTCGAGCTGCGGCACTGCACATGTTCTGTTATGTTCGAGCTGCGGCACTGCGCATGTTCTGTTATGTTCGAGCTGCGGCACTGCGCATGTTCTGTTCTATTCGAGCTGCAGCACTGCGCATGTTCTGTTATGTTCGAGCTGCGGCACTGCACATGTTCTGTTCTATTCGAGCTGCAGCACTGCGTATGTTCTGTTATGTTCGAGCTGCGGCACTGCGCATGTTCTGTTATGTTCGAGCTGCAGCACTGCGCATGTTCTGTTCTATTCGAGCTGCGGCACTGCGCATGTTCTGTTCTATTCGAGCTGCGGCACTGCGCATGCTCTGTTCTATTCGAGCTGCGGCACTGAGCATGTTCTGTTCTATTCGAGCTGCGGCACTGCGCATGTTCTGTTATATTTGAGCTGCGGCACTGCGCATGTTCTGTTATGTTCGAGCTGCGGCACTGCGCATGTTCTGTTATGTTCGAGCTGCGGCACTGCGCATGCTCTGTTCTATTCGAGCTGCGGCACTGCGCATGTTCTGTTATGTTCGAGCTGCGGCACTGCGCATGTTCTGCTATGTTCGAGCTGCGGCACTGCACATGTTCTGTTATGTTCGAGCTGCGGCACTGCGCATGTTCTGTTATGTTCGAGCTGCAGCACTGCGCATGTTCTGTTCTATTCGAGCTGCGGCACTGCGCATGTTCTGTTATGTTCGAGCTGCGGCACTGCGCATGTTCTGTTATGTTCGAGCTGCGGCACTGCGCATGTTCTGTTATGTTCGAGCTGCGGCACTGCGCATGTTCTGTTATGTTCGAGCTGCGGCACTGCGCATGTTCTGCTATGTTCGAGCTGCGGCACTGCGCATGCTCTGTTCTATTCGTGCTGCAGCACTGCGCATGTTCTGTTATGTTCGAGCTGCGGCACTGCACATGTTCTGTTCTATTCGAGCTGCAGCACTGCGTATGTTCTGTTATGTTCGAGCTGCGGCACTGCGCATGTTCTGCTATGTTCGAGCTGCGGCACTGCGCATGCTCTGTTCTATTTGAGCTGCAGCACTGCGCATGTTCTGTTATGTTCGAGCTGCGGCACTGCACATGTTCTGTTCTATTCGAGCTGCAGCACTGCGTATGTTCTGTTATGTTCGAGCTGCGGCACTGCGCATGTTCTGTTATGTTCGAGCTGCAGCACTGCGCATGTTCTGTTCTATTCGAGCTGCGGCACTGCGCATGCTCTGTTCTATTCGAGCTGCGGCACTGCGCATGTTCTGTTCTATTCGAGCTGCGGCACTGCACATGTTCTGTTATGTTCGAGCTGCGGCACTGCGCATGTTCTGTTATATTTGAGCTGCGGCACTGCGCATGCTCTGTTCTATTCGAGCTGCGGCACTGCGCATGTTCTGTTCTATTCGAGCTGCGGCACTGCGCATGTTCTGTTATGTTCGAGCTGCGGCACTGCGCATGTTCTGTTATGTTCGAGCTGCGGCACTGCGCATGTTCTGTTATGTTCGAGCTGCGGCACTGCGCATGTTCTGTTCTATTCGAGCTGCGGCACTGCACATGCTCTGTGCTATTCGAGCTGCAGCACTGCGTATGTTCTGTTATGTTCGAGCTGCGGCACTGCGCATGTTCTGTTATGTTCGAGCTGCAGCACTGCGCATGTTCTGTTCTATTCGAGCTGCGGCACTGCGCATGTTCTGTTCTATTCGAGCTGCGGCACTGCGCATGTTCTGTTCTATTCGAGCTGCGGCACTGCGCATGTTCTGTTATGTTCGAGCTGAGGCACTGCGCATGTTCTGCTATGTTCGAGCTGCGGCACTGCGCATGTTCTGTTATGTTCGAGCTGCGGCACTGCGCATGCTCTGTTCTATTCGAGCTGCGGCACTGCGCATGTTCTGTTATGTTCGAGCTGCGGCACTGCGCATGTTCTGCTATGTTCGAGCTGCGGCACTGCACATGTTCTGTTATGTTCGAGCTGCGGCACTGCGCATGCTCTGTTCTATTCGAGCTGCGGCACTGCGCATGTTCTGTTCTATTCGAGCTGCAGCACTGCGCATGCTCTGTTCTATTCAAGCTGCGGCACTGCGCTTGTTCTGTTCTATTCGAGCTGCGGCACTGCGCATGTTCTGTTATATTTGAGCTGCGGCACTGCGCATGTTCTGTTATGTTCGAGCTGCGGCACTGCGCATGTTCTGTTCTATTCGAGCTGCGGCACTGCGCATGTTCTGTTATGTTCGAGCTGCGGCACTGCGCATGCTATGTTCTATTCGAGCTGCGGCACTGCACATGTTCTGTTCTGTTCGAGCTGCGGCACTGCACATGTTCTGTTATGTTCGAGCTGCGGCACTGCGCATGTTCTGTTATGTTCGAGCTGCGGCACTGCGCATGTTCTGTTCTATTCGAGCTGCAGCACTGCGCATGTTCTGTTATGTTCGAGCTGCGGCACTGCACATGTTCTGTTCTATTCGAGCTGCAGCACTGCGTATGTTCTGTTATGTTCGAGCTGCGGCACTGCGCATGTTCTGTTATGTTCGAGCTGCAGCACTGCGCATGTTCTGTTCTATTCGAGCTGCGGCACTGCGCATGTTCTGTTCTATTCGAGCTGCGGCACTGCGCATGCTCTGTTCTATTCGAGCTGCGGCACTGAGCATGTTCTGTTCTATTCGAGCTGCGGCACTGCGCATGTTCTGTTATATTTGAGCTGCGGCACTGCGCATGTTCTGTTATGTTCGAGCTGCGGCACTGCGCATGCTCTGTTCTATTCGAGCTGCGGCACTGCGCATGTTCTGTTATGTTCGAGCTGCGGCACTGCGCATGTTCTGCTATGTTCGAGCTGCGGCACTGCGCATGTTCTGTTATGTTCGAGCTGCGGCACTGCGCATGCTATGTTCTATTCGAGCTGCGGCACTGCACATGTTCTGTTCTGTTCGAGCTGCGGCACTGCACATGTTCTGTTATGTTCGAGCTGCGGCACTGCGCATGCTCTGTTCTATTCGAGCTGCGGCACTGCGCATGTTCTGTTCTATTCGAGCTGCGGCACTGCGCATGCTCTGTTCTATTCAAGCTGCGGCACTGCGCATGTCCTGTTCTATTCGAGCTGCGGCACTGCGCATGTTCTGTTATATTTGAGCTGCGGCACTGCGCATGTTCTGTTATGTTCGAGCTGCGGCACTGCGCATGTTCTGTTCTATTCGAGCTGCGGCACTGCGCATGTTCTGTTATGTTCGAGCTGCGGCACTGCGCATGCTATGTTCTATTCGAGCTGCGGCACTGCACATGTTCTGTTCTGTTCGAGCTGCGGCACTGCACATGTTCTGTTATGTTCGAGCTGCGGCACTGCGCATGTTCTGTTATGTTCGAGCTGCGGCACTGCGCATGTTCTGTTATAATCGAGCTGCGGCACTGCGCATGTTCTGTTATAATCGAGCTGCACTATTGTGGTGTTTATTATGCGATGTATGACGATCTCCTGTCGGCGGTGTGTGCAGCTATGGGCCCGCTTCCGAATCGCAGAGCGACTACAGGGTGACGATAAATTCCAGGATTCATATATTCTGTGATTGTGGAATCTCTGTTGTTGTACATTCACTTTAATAAATCTGCACCTTTGCCGCCCTCATTGCCGCCCTCATTACCACCCTCACTCATTGCCGCCCTCATAGCCACCCTCATTGCCGCCCTCATAGCCACCCTCATTGCCGCCCTCATTGCCACCCTCACTCATTGCTGCCCTCATTGCCGCCCTCATTACTGTCCTCACTCATTGCCGCCCTCACTGCTGCCCTCATTGCTGCCCTCATTGCCGCCCTCATTGCCGCCCTCACTGCTGCCCTCATAGCCACCCTCATTACCGCCCTCACTCATTGCTTCCCTCATTGCTGCCCTCATTGCCGCCCTCATTGCCGCCCTCACTGCTGCCCTCATAGCCACCCTCATTACCGCCCTCACTCATTGCCCTCCTCATTGCTGCCCTCATTATCGTCCTTATTGCTACCCTCATTGCCGCCCTCACTCATTGCTGCCCTCATTGCCAAACTCATTGCTGCCCTCACTCTTTGGTGCCTTCATTGCTGCCCTCATTGCCGCCCTCACTCATTGCCGCCCTCATTGCCGCCCTCACTCATTGCCGCCCTCACTCATTACCGCCCTCATTGCCGCCCTCACTCATTGCCGCCCTCACTCATTGCCGCCCTCACTCATTGCCGCCCTCACTCATTGCCGCCCTCATTGTTGCCCTCACTCATTGCCGCCCTCACTCATTACCGCCCTCATTGCCGCCCTCACTCATTACCGCCCTCATTGCCGCCCTCACTCATTGCCGCCCTCACTCATTGCCGCCCTCACTCATTACCGCCCTCATTGCCGCCCTCACTCATTGCCGCCCTCACTCATTGCCGCCCTCATTGTTGCCCTCACTCATTGCCGCCCTCACTCATTGCCGCCCTCATTGTTGCCCTCACTCATTGCCGCCCTCACTCATTGCCGCCCTCATTGTTGCCCTCACTCATTGCCGCCCTCACTCATTGCCGCCCTCATTGCCGCCCTCACTCATTGCCGCCCTCACTCATTGCCGCCCTCACTCATCGCCTCCCTCATTGCCGCCCTCATTGCCGCCCTCACTCATTGCCGCCCTCATTGCCGCCCTCACTCATTGCCGCCCTCACTCATCGCCTCCCTCATTGCCGCCCTCATTGCCGCCCTCACTGCTGCCCTCATAGCCACCCTCATTACCGCCCTCACTCATTGCTTCCCTCATTGCTGCCCTCATTGCCGCCCTCATTGCCGCCCTCACTGCTGCCCTCATAGCCACCCTCATTACCGCCCTCACTCATTGCCCTCCTCATTGCTGCCCTCATTATCGTCCTTATTGCTACCCTCATTGCCGCCCTCACTCATTGCTGCCCTCATTGCCAAACTCATTGCTGCCCTCACTCTTTGGTGCCTTCATTGCTGCCCTCATTGCCGCCCTCACTCATTGCTGCCCTCATTGCCGCCCTCACTCATTGCCGCCCTCACTCATTACCGCCCTCATTGCCGCCCTCACTCATTGCCGCCCTCACTCATTGCCGCCCTCACTCATTGCCGCCCTCACTCATTGCCGCCCTCATTGTTGCCCTCACTCATTGCCGCCCTCACTCATTACCGCCCTCATTGCCGCCCTCACTCATTACCGCCCTCATTGCCGCCCTCACTCATTGCCGCCCTCACTCATTGCCGCCCTCACTCATTACCGCCCTCATTGCCGCCCTCACTCATTGCCGCCCTCACTCATTGCCGCCCTCATTGTTGCCCTCACTCATTGCCGCCCTCACTCATTGCCGCCCTCATTGTTGCCCTCACTCATTGCCGCCCTCACTCATTGCCGCCCTCATTGTTGCCCTCACTCATTGCCGCCCTCACTCATTGCCGCCCTCATTGCCGCCCTCACTCATTGCCGCCCTCACTCATTGCCGCCCTCACTCATCGCCTCCCTCATTGCCGCCCTCATTGCCGCCCTCACTCATTGCCGCCCTCATTGCCGCCCTCACTCATTGCCGCCCTCACTCATCGCCTCCCTCATTGCCGCCCTCATTGCCGCCCTCACTCATTGCCGCCCTCACTCATTGCCGCCCTCACTCATCGCCGCCCTCATTGTTGCCCTCACTCATTGCCGCCCTCACTCATCGCCGCCCTCATTGTTGCCCTCACTCATTGCCGCCCTCACTCATTACCGCCCTCATTGCCGCCCTCACTCATTGCCGCCCTCACTCATTGCCGCCCTCACTCATTGCCGCCCTCATTGTTGCCCTCACTCATTGCCGCCCTCACTCATTGCCGCCCTCATTGCCGCCCTCGGTGCGTTTTTCTTGTGGCGCTGTTGGCGGCTCGCACCTGGAATCCAATGAAAATAAATCTCCATTCCGGGTGGACTGACCCTTTAAATCCATTAGGACGTGATTCTTCCGGGTGATACAGCCTCATCCCCGGCCAGCAAAGCTCGCAGTGTTCAGCCGCTGGGCTCCTCTGATTGGCTGGCAGGTTTCTTCTGCTTTTCTAACGATAAATAGCCATTCTGAACAAAATGTTCGAGTCGTCTTTGGATGAATTAATTACCCCGCCATGGCCAGCTTTAATTCCGGCAATGAGACGTTATTACGGAATAATCCCAACATAAACCTTTTAGCTCTCCGTCTCCCTCGGCGCTGAAATAACCGCGGCTGATTGTAGCCTTTCACATGAGTGATGCCCCCCTCACCCGGACGTCGCCCCTTTGTCACCGACCGCCATGTGTGATTCCAGCCTTGGACACTGAAAACAGGAGACCGTGGAAATGTTCCATCAATATATGTCCGATCAGTCTGCTAATGACACCTTTCCGAGAGGACCCATCCCCCCTCTGATGGGCCAGCTTGTGTTCTGCCATTGGTGGATCTATTGTGTGCCCCCCCCTCTGATGGGCCAGCTTGTGTTCTGCCATTGGTGGATCTATTGTGTGCCCCCCCCCTCTGATGGGCCAGCTTGTGTTCTGCCATTGGTGGATCTATTGTGTGCCCCCCCCAGATGGGCCAGCTTGTGTTCTGCCATTGATGGATCTATTGTTTGCCCCCCCCAGATGGGCCAGCTTGTGTTCTGCCATTGATGGATCTATTGTTTGCCCCCCCCAGATGGGCCAGCTTGTGTTCTGCCATTGATGGATCTATTGTTTGCCCCCCCCCCAGATGGGCCAGCTTGTGTTCTGCCATTGATGGATCTATTGTGTGCCCCCCCTCTGATGGGCCAGCTTGTGTTCTGCCATTGGTGGATCTATTGTGTGCCCCCGCCCCCTCTGATGGGCCAGCTTGTGTTCTGCCATTGATGGATCTATTGTTTGCCCCCCCCCAGATGGGCCAGCTTGTGTTCTGCCATTGATGGATCTATTGTTTTCCCCCCCCAGATGGGCCAGCTTGTGTTCTGCCATTGGTGGATCTATTGTGTGCCCCCCTCAGATGGGCCAGCTTGTGTTCTGCCATTGGTGGATCTATTGTGTGCCCCCCCCCTCAGATGGGCCAGCTTGTGTTCTGCCATTGATGGATCTATTGTGTGCCCCCCCCAGATGGGCCAGCTTGTGTTCTGCCATTGATGGATCTATTGTGTGCCCCCCCCCAGATGGGCCAGCTTGTGTTCTGCCATTGATGGATCT
Source organism: Staurois parvus (assembly GCF_062004578.1). Lineage (NCBI taxonomy): Eukaryota > Metazoa > Chordata > Amphibia > Anura > Ranidae > Staurois > Staurois parvus. The sequence goes on from NW_028321122.1 coordinate 26,126, forward strand.
ATTGTGTGCCCCCCCCCCCAGATGGGCCAGCTTGTGTTCTGTCATTGATGGATCTATTGTGTGCCCCCCTCTGATGGGCCAGCTTGTGTTCTGTAATTGATGGATCTATTGTAGTCCCCCTCAGATGGGCCAGCTTTTGTTCTTCCATTGATGGATTTATTGTGTGCCCCCCTCAGATGGGCCAGCTTGTGTTCTGCCATTGGTGGATCTATTGTGTCCCCCCCCCCCCACAGATGGGCCAGCTTATGTTCTGCCATTGATGGACCTATTGTGTCCCCCCCCCCCTCAGATGGGCCAGCTTGTGTTCTGCCACTGCTGGATCTATTGTGTACCCCCCCACCAGGTATATTTATGAAATACTGCCAAACCAAAGTAGGGAAACCAGCGGCCATGGCTGCTCCCTGGGGGGGTGTAACCCACCCCAGCACCCCCTTGAACCAGCCATGGTGGACAGTAGGGAAACCAGCGGCCATGGCTGCACTCTGGGGGGGGGAGCGGGCGTGACCATGGCTGCACTCTGGGGGGGGAGGGGGCGCGGCCATGGCTGCACTCTGGGGGGAGGGGGCGTGGCCATGGCTGCACTCTGGGGGGGAGGGGGCGTGGTCATGGCTGCACTCTGGGGGGAGGGGGCATGGCCATGTCTGCACTCTGGGGGGGAGGGGGTGCGGCCATGGATGCACTCTGGGGGGGGGGGGCGTGGCCATGGATGCACTCTGGGGGAGGGGAGGGGGCGTGGCCATGTCTGCACTCTGGGGGGAGGGGCGTGGCCATGTCTGCACTCTGGGGGGAGGGGCGTGGCCATGTCTGCACTCTGGGGGGAGGGGGTGCGGCCATGGATGCACTCTGGGGGGGGGGGCATGGCCATGGATGCACTCTGGGGGAGGGGAGGGGGCGTGGCCATGGCTGTACTCTGGGGGAGGGGGCGTGGCCATGTCTGCACTCTGGGGGAGGGGGCGTGGCCATGTCTGCACTCTGGGGGGGAGGGGCGTGGCCATGGCGGCTGCCTAGTTGGCCTAGTGGTAGCACCAGCCCTGTGTACAGCTCAGTAAACGTCATGAATAGATAACTCCGGACCTCTTCCTGTTCCTCTAACATTAGTTTACATAAAAATAAATACTGAGGAAAAAGTAAATAAAAATGAAAGAATCATTCAAAATGCACATTATACAAATTACATTACAAAGACGGAAAAGGAAATGAAACAAATAAAAATGACCTCCCACCCAAACCAGAAGAAATGTCATGAACTGAGGTGCAGATGTGTGTGGCAGGATGGTGTCACTCCCCGTGGTGGGAACGTCACCATGTACTTGTGGCAGGATGGTGTCGCTCCCCGTGGTGGGAACGTCACCATGTACTTGTGGCAGGATGGTGTCGCTCCCCGTGGCGGGAACGTCACCATGTACTTGTGGCAGGATGGTGTCGCTCCCCGTGGCGGGAACGTCACCATGTACTTGTGGCAGGATGGTGTCGCTCCCCGTGGCGGGAACGTCACCATGTACTTGTGGCAGGATGGTGTCGCTCCCCGTGGCGGGAACGTCACCATGTATTTGTGGCAGGATGGTGTCGCTCCCCGTGGCGGGAACGTCACCATGTATTTGTGGCAGGATGGTGTCGCTCCCCGTGGCGGGAACGTCACCATGTATTTGTGGCAGGATGGTGTCGCTCCCCGTGGCGGGAACGTCACCATGTACTTGTGGCAGGATGGTGTCGCTCCCCGTGGCGGGAACGTCACCATGTACTTGTGGCAGGATGGTGTCGCTCCCCGTGGCGGGAACGTCACCATGTACTTGTGGCAGGATGGTGTCGCTCCCCGTGGCGGGAACGTCACCATGTATTTGTGGCAGGATGGTGTCGCTCCCCGTGGCGGGAACGTCACCATGTACTTGTGGCAGGATGGTGTCGCTCCCCGTGGCGGGAACGTCACCATGTACTTGTGGCAGGATGGTGTCGCTCCCCGTGGCGGGAACGTCACCATGTACTTGTGGCAGGATGGTGTCGCTCCCCGTGGCGGGAACGTCACCATGTACTTGTGGCAGGATGGTGTCGCTCCCCGTGGCGGGAACGTCACCATGTACTTGTGGCAGGATGGTGTCGCTCCCCGTGGCGGGAACGTCACCATGTACTTGTGGCAGGATGGTGTCGCTCCCCGTGGCGGGAACGTCACCATGTACTTGTGGCAGGATGGTGTCGCTCCCCGTGGCGGGAACGTCACCATGTACTTGTGGCAGGATGGTGTCGCTCCCCGTGGCGGGAACGTCACCATGTACTTGTGGCAGGATGGTGTCGCTCCCCGTGGCGGGAACGTCACCATGTACTTGTGGCAGGATGGTGTCGCTCCCCGTGGCGGGAACGTCACCATGTACTTGTGGCAGGATGGTGTCGCTCCCCGTGGCGGGAACGTCACCATGTACTTGTGGCAGGATGGTGTCGCTCCCCGTGGCGGGAACGTCACCATGTACTTGTGGCAGGATGGTGTCGCTCCCCGTGGCGGGAACGTCACCATGTACTTGTGGCAGGATGGTGTCGCTCCCCGTGGCGGGAACGTCACCATGTATTTGTGGCAGGATGGTGTCGCTCCCCGTGGCGGGAACGTCACCATGTACTTGTGGCAGGATGGTGTCGCTCCCCGTGGCGGGAACGTCACCATGTACTTGTGGCAGGATGGTGTCGCTCCCCGTGGCGGGAACGTCACCATGTACTTGTGGAAGGATGGTGTCGCTCCCCGTGGCGGGAACGTCACCATGTACTTGTGGCAGGATGGTGTCGCTCCCCGTGGCGGGAACGTCACCATGTATTTGTGGAAGGATGGTGTCGCTCCCCGTGGCGGGAACGTCACCATGTATTTGTGGAAGGATGGTGTCACTCCCCGTGGCGGGAACGTCACCATGTATTTGTGGCAGGATGGTGTCACTCCCCGTGGCGGGAACGTCACCATGTACTTGTGGCAGGATGGTGTCACTCCCCGTGGCGGGAACGTCACCATGTATTTGTGGCAGGATGGTGTCACTCCCCGTGGCGGGAACGTCACCATGTATTTGTGGCAGGATGGTGTCACTCCCCGTGGCGGGAACGTCACCATGTACTTGTGGGAGGATGGTGTCGCTCCCCGTGGCGGGAACGTCACCATGTATTTGTGGCAGGATGGTGTCGCTCCCCGTGGCGGGAACGTCACCATGTATTTGTGGCAGGATGGTGTCACTCCCCGTGGCGGGAACGTCACCATGTATTTGTGGCAGGATGGTGTCACTCCCCGTGGCGGGAACGTCACCATGTACTTGTGGCAGGATGGTGTCACTCCCCGTGGCGGGAACGTCACCATGTATTTGTACGTTTGGAAAGGTTGGGACTTCTCTCTGTCTATCCCGCCATGTTCTGCGCCGCGTTCCTCGCCGTCGTCTCTCGCACTCCAATTATATTTGCAGCATCTGACTTGTGGCCACGGAACGGCTCTGCAGGATGTTTTTTTCCATTATTAGCGGCTGAGGCCACGGAGCGCCGACTGCTGTTTACAGAACGCTGCTCTGCGCTCAGGATTGTTCCATTGTTTATCTGACAAAAATCAACGACTTGCAGTTGGCAGAAGATAATTCGTTGGTGTCATGCGGAAAATATGTTTTTTACTTCATATTCTTCCAAATCAGGAGCTGTGAAGGCCCCTCCTCCGACCTGCTCCGAGAATATCATCCAAACATGTCATGATTGGAGGAGGCCACACCCAGCCCCGCCCCCCCGGGGCCCCACTATATATATTACATATTTCGGTTTATATTCATTAGAGCCGTAACTATATGTGATGGAGCCCCCTAACAAAACCCCCATTCCCATCTATGTCAACGAATGGCCTTCATAGCAATCGTACAGAACCTCCCGCACTATCTATGAGTTCGCTTTATTTAAATGTATTGGCCCAAAGCTGCATAAATTAGTGTTGAGTCTGGGCCCCATAGGGGTTACATGGTCTGCTCTGGATGCAGTTATGGGCCCCATAGGTGTTACATGGTCTGCTCTGGATGCAGTTATGGGCCCCGTAGGTGTTACATGGTCTGCTATGGATGGAGTTATGGGCCCCATAGGTGTTACATGGTCTGCTATGGAGAGAGTTATGGGCCCCATAGGTGTTACATGGTCTGCTATGGAAAGAGTTATGGGCCCCATAGGTGTTACATGGTCTGCTATGGAGAGAGTTATGGGCCCCATAGGTGTTACGTGGTCTGCTATGGAGAGAGTTATGGGCCCAATAGGTGTTACATGGTCTGCTATGGAGAGAGTATATGGGCCCCATAGGTGTTACATGGTCTGCTATGGAGAGAGTTATGGGCCCCATAGGTGTTACATGGTCTGCTATGGAGAGAGTTATGGGCCCCGTAGGTGTTACATGGTCTGCTATGGAGAGAGTTATGGGCCCCGTAGGTGTTACATGGCCTGCTATGGAGAGAGTTATGGGCCCCGTAGGTGTTACATGGCCTGCTATGAAGAGAGTTATGGGCCCCATAGGTGTTACATGGTCTAATATGGAGAGAGTTATGGGCCCCGTAGGTGTTACATGGCCTGCTATGGAGAGAGTTATGGGCCCCGTAGGTGTTACATGGCCTGCTATGGAGAGCGTTATGGGCCCCGTAGGTGTTACATGGTCTAATATGGAGAGAGTTATGGGCCCCGTAGGTGTTACATGGCCTGCTATGGAGAGAGTTATGGGCCCCATAGGTGTTACATGGTCTGCTATGGAGAGAGTTATGGGCCCCATAGGGGTTACATGGTCTGCTATGGAAAGAGTTATGGGCCCCATAGGGGTTACATGGTCTGCTCTGGATGCAGTTATGGGCCCCATAGGTGTTACATGGTCTGCTATGGAGAGAGTTATGGGCCCCATAGGTGTTACATGGCCTGCTATGGAGAGAGTTATGGGCCCCATAGGTGTTACATGGTCTGCTATGGAGAGAGTTATGGGCCCCGTAGGTGTTACATGGCCTGCTATGAAGAGAGTTATGGGCCCCATAGGTGTTACATGGTCTGATATGGAGAGAGTTATGGGCCCCATAGGGGTTACATGGTCTGCTCTGGATGCAGTTATGGGCCCCATAGGGGTTACATGGTCTGCTATGGAGAGAGTTATGGGCCCCATAGGTGTTACATGGTCTGCTATGGAGAGAGTTATGGGCCCCATAGGTGTTACATGGTCTGCTATGGAGAGAGTTATGGGCCCCGTAGGTGTTACATGGCCTGCTATGGAGAGAGTTATGGGCCCCGTAGGTGTTACATGGCCTGCTATGAAGAGAGTTATGGGCCCCATAGGTGTTACATGGCCTGCTATGAAGAGAGTTATGGGCCCAATAGGTGTTACATGGTCTGCTATGGAGAGAGTTATGGGCCCCATAGGTGTTACATGGTCTGCTATGGAGAGAGTATATGGGCCCCATAGGTGTTACATGGTCTGCTATGGAGAGAGTATATGGGCCCCATAGGTGTTACATGGTCTGCTATGGAGAGAGTTATGGGCCCCATAGGTGTTACATGGTCTGCTATGGAGAGAGTTATGGGCCCCATAGGTGTTACATGGTCTGCTATGGAGAGAGTTATGGGCCCCGTAGGTGTTACATGGCCTGCTATGGAGAGAGTTATGGGCCCCGTAGGTGTTACATGGCCTGCTATGAAGAGAGTTATGGGCCCCATAGGTGTTACATGGTCTAATATGGAGAGAGTTATGGGCCCCGTAGGTGTTACATGGCCTGCTATGGAGAGAGTTATGGGCCCCAAAGGTGTTACATGGTCTGCTATGGAGAGAGTTATGGGCCCCATAGGGGTTACATGGTCTGCTATGGAGAGAGTTATGGGCCCCGTAGGTGTTACATGGCCTGCTATGGAGAGAGTTATGGGCCCCGTAGGTGTTACATGGCCTGCTATGGAGAGAGTTATGGGCCCCGTAGGTGTTACATGGCCTGCTATGGAGAGAGTTATGGGCCCCATAGGTGTTACATGGTCTGCTATGGAGAGAGTTATGGGCCCCATAGGTGTTACATGGTCTGCTATGAAGAGAGTTATGGGCCCCATAGGTGTTACATGGTCTGATATGGAGAGAGTTATGGGCCCCATAGGTGTTACATGGTCTGCTATGGAGAGAGTTATGGGCCCCATAGGTGTTACATGGTCTGCTATGGAAAGAGTTATGGGCCCCGTAGGTGTTACATGGTCTGCTATGGAGAGAGTTATGGGCCCCATAGGTGTTACATGGTCTGATATGGAGAGAGTTATGGGCCCCATAGGTGTTACATGGTCTGCTATGGAAAGAGTTATGGGCCCCATAGGTGTTACATGGCCTGCTCTGGATGCAGTTATGGGCCCCATAGGTGTTACATGGTCTGCTATGGAGAGAGTATATGGGCCCCATAGGTGTTACATGGTCTGCTATGGAGAGAGTTATGGGCCCCATAGGGGTTACATGGTCTGCTATGGAGAGAGTTATGGGCCCAATAGGTGTTACATGGTCTGCTATGGAGAGAGTTATGGGCCCCATAGGTGTTACATGGCCTGCTCTGGGTGGAGTTATGGGCCCCGTAGGTGTTACATGGTCTGCTATGGAGAGAATTATGGGCCCCGTAGGTGTTACATGGTCTGCTATGGAGAGAGTTATGGGCCCCATAGGTGTTACATGGTCTGCTATGGATGGAGTTATGGGCCCCATAGGTGTTACATGGTCTGCTATGGAGAGAGTTATGGGCCCCATAGGTGTTACATGGCCTGCTATGGAGAGAGTTATGGGCCCCATAGGTGTTACGTGGTCTGCTATGGAGAGAGTTATGGGCCCAATAGGTGTTACATGGTCTGCTATGGAGAGAGTATATGGGCCCCATAGGTGTTACATGGTCTGCTATGGAGAGAGTTATGGGCCCCATAGGTGTTACATGGTCTGCTATGGAGAGAGTTATGGGCCCCGTAGGTGTTACATGGTCTGCTATGGAGAGAGTTATGGGCCCCGTAGGTGTTACATGGCCTGCTATGGAGAGAGTTATGGGCCCCGTAGGTGTTACATGGCCTGCTATGAAGAGAGTTATGGGCCCCATAGGTGTTACATGGTCTAATATGGAGAGAGTTATGGGCCCCGTAGGTGTTACATGGCCTGCTATGGAGAGAGTTATGGGCCCCGTAGGTGTTACATGGCCTGCTATGGAGAGCGTTATGGGCCCCGTAGGTGTTACATGGTCTAATATGGAGAGAGTTATGGGCCCCGTAGGTGTTACATGGCCTGCTATGGAGAGAGTTATGGGCCCCATAGGTGTTACATGGTCTGCTATGGAGAGAGTTATGGGCCCCATAGGGGTTACATGGTCTGCTATGGAAAGAGTTATGGGCCCCATAGGGGTTACATGGTCTGCTCTGGATGCAGTTATGGGCCCCATAGGTGTTACATGGTCTGCTATGGAGAGAGTTATGGGCCCCATAGGTGTTACATGGCCTGCTATGGAGAGAGTTATGGGCCCCATAGGTGTTACATGGTCTGCTATGGAGAGAGTTATGGGCCCCGTAGGTGTTACATGGCCTGCTATGAAGAGAGTTATGGGCCCCATAGGTGTTACATGGTCTGATATGGAGAGAGTTATGGGCCCCATAGGGGTTACATGGTCTGCTCTGGATGCAGTTATGGGCCCCATAGGGGTTACATGGTCTGCTATGGAGAGAGTTATGGGCCCCATAGGTGTTACATGGTCTGCTATGGAGAGAGTTATGGGCCCCATAGGTGTTACATGGTCTGCTATGGAGAGAGTTATGGGCCCCGTAGGTGTTACATGGCCTGCTATGGAGAGAGTTATGGGCCCCGTAGGTGTTACATGGCCTGCTATGAAGAGAGTTATGGGCCCCATAGGTGTTACATGGCCTGCTATGAAGAGAGTTATGGGCCCAATAGGTGTTACATGGTCTGCTATGGAGAGAGTTATGGGCCCCATAGGTGTTACATGGTCTGCTATGGAGAGAGTATATGGGCCCCATAGGTGTTACATGGTCTGCTATGGAGAGAGTATATGGGCCCCATAGGTGTTACATGGTCTGCTATGGAGAGAGTTATGGGCCCCATAGGTGTTACATGGTCTGCTATGGAGAGAGTTATGGGCCCCATAGGTGTTACATGGTCTGCTATGGAGAGAGTTATGGGCCCCGTAGGTGTTACATGGCCTGCTATGGAGAGAGTTATGGGCCCCGTAGGTGTTACATGGCCTGCTATGAAGAGAGTTATGGGCCCCATAGGTGTTACATGGTCTAATATGGAGAGAGTTATGGGCCCCGTAGGTGTTACATGGCCTGCTATGGAGAGAGTTATGGGCCCCAAAGGTGTTACATGGTCTGCTATGGAGAGAGTTATGGGCCCCATAGGGGTTACATGGTCTGCTATGGAGAGAGTTATGGGCCCCGTAGGTGTTACATGGCCTGCTATGGAGAGAGTTATGGGCCCCGTAGGTGTTACATGGCCTGCTATGGAGAGAGTTATGGGCCCCGTAGGTGTTACATGGCCTGCTATGGAGAGAGTTATGGGCCCCGTAGGTGTTACATGGCCTGCTATGGAGAGAGTTATGGGCCCCATAGGTGTTACATGGTCTGCTATGGAGAGAGTTATGGGCCCCATAGGTGTTACATGGTCTGCTATGAAGAGAGTTATGGGCCCCATAGGTGTTACATGGTCTGATATGGAGAGAGTTATGGGCCCCATAGGTGTTACATGGTCTGCTATGGAGAGAGTTATGGGCCCCATAGGTGTTACATGGTCTGCTATGGAAAGAGTTATGGGCCCCGTAGGTGTTACATGGTCTGCTATGGAGAGAGTTATGGGCCCCATAGGTGTTACATGGTCTGATATGGAGAGAGTTATGGGCCCCATAGGTGTTACATGGTCTGCTATGGAAAGAGTTATGGGCCCCATAGGTGTTACATGGCCTGCTCTGGATGCAGTTATGGGCCCCATAGGTGTTACATGGTCTGCTATGGAGAGAGTATATGGGCCCCATAGGTGTTACATGGTCTGCTATGGAGAGAGTTATGGGCCCCATAGGGGTTACATGGTCTGCTATGGAGAGAGTTATGGGCCCAATAGGTGTTACATGGTCTGCTATGGAGAGAGTTATGGGCCCCATAGGTGTTACATGGCCTGCTCTGGGTGGAGTTATGGGCCCCGTAGGTGTTACATGGTCTGCTATGGAGAGAATTATGGGCCCCGTAGGTGTTACATGGTCTGCTATGGAGAGAGTTATGGGCCCCATAGGTGTTACATGGTCTGCTATGGATGGAGTTATGGGCCCCATAGGTGTTACATGGTCTGCTATGGAGAGAGTTATGGGCCCCATAGGTGTTACATGGCCTGCTATGGAGAGAGTTATGGGCCCCATAGGTGTTACATGGTCTGCTCTGGATGGAGTTATGGGCCCCGTAGGTGTTACATGGTCTGCTATGGAGAGAGTTATGGGCCCCATAGGTGTTACATGGTCTGCTATGGAGAGAGTTATGGGCCCCATAGGTGTTACATGGTCTGATATGGATGCAGTTATGGGCCCCATAGGTGTTACATGGTCTGCTATGGAGAAAGTTATGGGCCCCATAGGAGTTTATGGTCTGCTATGGAGAGAGTTATGGGCCCCATAGGTGTTACATGGTCTGATATGGATGGAGGTTTGGGCCCCATAGGTGTTACATGGTCTGCTCTGGATGCAGTTATGGGCCCCATAGGGGTTACATGGTCTGCTCTGGATGGAGTTGTGGGCCCCATAGCAGTTACATGATCTGCTCTAGATGGAGTTATGGGCCCCATAGGGGTTACATGATCTGCTCTGGATGGAGTTGTGGGCCCCATAGGGGTTACATGATCTGCTCTGGATGGAGTTGTGGGTCCCATAGGGGTTACATGATCTGCTCTAGATGGAGTTATGGGCCCCATAGGTGTTACATGGTCTGCTATGGAGAGAGTTATGGGCCCCATAGGGGTTACATGGTCTGCTATGGAGAGAGTTATGGGCCCCGTAGGTGTTACATGGCCTGCTATGGAGAGAGTTATGGGCCCCGTAGGTGTTACATGGCCTGCTCTGAAGAGAGTTATGGGCCCCATAGGTGTTACATGGTCTGATATGGAGAGAGTTATGGGCCCCATAGGTGTTACATGGTCTGCTATGGAGAGAGTTATGGGCCCCATAGGTGTTACATGGTCTGCTATGGAAAGAGTTATGGGCCCCGTAGGTGTTACATGGTCTGCTATGGAGAGAGTTATGGGCCCCATAGGTGTTACATGGTCTGATATGGAGAGAGTTATGGGCCCCATAGGTGTTACATGGTCTGCTATGGAGAGAGTTATGGGCCCCATAGGTGTTACATGGTCTGCTATGGAAAGAGTTATGGGCCCCATAGGTGTTACATGGTCTGCTATGGAGAGAGTATATGGGCCCCATAGGTGTTACGTGGTCTGCTATGGAAAGAGTTATGGGCCCAATAGGTGTTACATGGTCTGCTATGGAGAGAGTTATGGGCCCCATAGGTGTTACATGGTCTGATATGGAGAGAGTTATGGGCCCCATAGGTGTTACATGGTCTGCTATGGAGAGAGTTATGGGCCCCATAGGTGTTACATGGTCTGCTATGGAAAGAGTTATGGGCCCCATAGGTGTTACATGGTCTGCTATGGAGAGAGTTATGGGCCCCATAGGTGTTACATGGTCTGCTATGGAGAGAGTTATGGGCCCCATAGGTGTTACATGGTCTGCTATGGAGAGAGTTATGGGCCCCGTAGGTGTTACATGGCCTGCTATGAAGAGAGTTATGGGCCCCATAGGTGTTACATGGTCTAATATGGAGAGAGTTATGGGCCCCGTAGGTGTTACATGGCCTGCTATGGAGAGAGTTATGGGCCCCAAAGGTGTTACATGGTCTGCTATGGAGAGAGTTATGGGCCCCATAGGGGTTACATGGTCTGCTATGGAGAGAGTTATGGGCCCCGTAGGTGTTACATGGCCTGCTATGGAGAGAGTTATGGGCCCCGTAGGTGTTACATGGCCTGCTATGAAGAGAGTTATGGGCCCCATAGGTGTTACATGGTCTGATATGGAGAGAGTTATGGGCCCCATAGGTGTTACATGGTCTGCTATGGAGAGAGTTATGGGCCCCATAGGTGTTACATGGTCTGCTATGGAAAGAGTTATGGGCCCCGTAGGTGTTACATGGTCTGCTATGGAGAGAGTTATGGGCCCCATAGGTGTTACATGGTCTGATATGGAGAGAGTTATGGGCCCCATAGGTGTTACATGGTCTGCTATGGAGAGAGTTATGGGCCCCATAGGTGTTACATGGTCTGCTATGGAAAGAGTTATGGGCCCCATAGGTGTTACATGGTCTGCTATGGAGAGAGTATATGGGCCCCATAGGTGTTACATGGTCTGCTATGGAGAGAGTATATGGGCCCCATAGGTGTTACATGGTCTGCTATGGAGAGAGTTATGGGCCCCATAGGTGTTACATGGTCTGCTCTGGATGGAGTTATGGGCCCCATAGGTGTTACATGGCCTGCTCTGGGTGGAGTTATGGGCCCCGTAGGTGTTACATGGTCTGCTATGGAGAGAATTATGGGCCCCGTAGGTGTTACATGGTCTGCTATGGAGAGAGTTATGGGCCCCATAGGTGTTACATGGTCTGCTATGGATGGAGTTATGGGCCCCATAGGTGTTACATGGTCTGCTATGGAGAGAGTTATGGGCCCCATAGGTGTTACATGGTCTGCTATGGAGAGAGTTATGGGCCCCATAGGTGTTACATGGTCTGCTCTGGATGGAGTTATGGGCCCCATAGGTGTTACATGGTCTGCTATGGAGAAAGTTATGGGCCCCATAGGGGTTTATGGTCTGCTATGGAGAGAGTTATGGGCCCCATAGGTGTTACATGGTCTGCTATGGAGAGAGTTATGGGCCCCATAGGTGTTACATGGTCTGCTCTGGATGGAGTTGTGGGCCCCATAGGGGTTACATGATCTGCTCTGGATGGAGTTATGGGCCCCATAGGGGTTACATGGTCTGCTCTGGATGGAGTTGTGGGCCCCATAGGGGTTAAATGATCTGCTCTGGATGGAGTTGTGGGCCCCATAGGGGTTACATGATCTGCTCTGGATGGAGTTGTGGGCCCCATAGGGGTTACATGGTCTGCTCTGGATGGAGTTATGGGCCCCATAGGGGTTACATGGTCTGCTCTGGATGGAGTTGTGGGCCCCATAGGGGTTACATGGTCTGCTCTGGATGGAGTTGTGGGCCCCATAGGGGTTACATGATCTGCTCTGGATGGAGTTGTGGGCCCCATAGGGGTTACATGGTCTGCTCTGGATGGAGTTATGGGCCCCATAGGGGTTACATGGTCTGCTCTGGATGGAGTTATGGGCCCCATAGGGGTTACATGGTCTGCTCTGGATGGAGTTGTGGGCCCCATAGGGGTTACATGGTCTGCTCTGGATGGAGTTGTGGGCCCCATAGGGGTTACATGGTCTGCTCTGGATGGAGTTGTGGGCCCCATACATGTTACATGATCTGCTCTGGATGGAGTTGTGGGCCCCATAGGGGTTACATGATCTGCTCTGGATGGAGTTGTGGGCCCCATACATGTTACATGGTCTGCTCTGGATGGAGTTGTGGGCCCCATAGGGGTTACATGGTCTGCTCTGGATGGAGTTGTGGGCCCCATACATGTTACATGGTCTGCTCTGGATGGAGTTGTGGGCCCCATAGGGGTTACATGGTCTGCTCTGGATGGAGTTGTGGGCCCCATAGGGGTTACATGGTCTGCTCTGGATGGAGTTGTGGGCCCCATAGGGGTTACATGGTCTGCTCTGGATGGAGTTGTGGGCCCCATAGGGGTTACATGGTCTGCTCTGGATGGAGTTGTGGGCCCCATACATGTTACATGGTCTGCTCTGGATGGAGTTGTGGGCCCCATACATGTTACATGGTCTGACCTATGACCTTGATGGTGATGTACTGCGCAGGAGCTGATCATTAACGAACCAATCCCGAACAGACGATCGTCCAATCACTTGACTCTCACAGGAGCTTTATCATGTTTAAGGAATTAGAAAAGTATTTTTCGATCACTTTAAACCTGCAGCTTCCATTGGACAACACGCAGTGATCCCGCCATGAAGGTCCATGTCCAGGCACTTCCTGTTATAAGGGGGCATTGTCCTATACAAGGCCCCCCTTTTTATTATATACTTGGCTCCCTTCACCCTCCCCCCCCCCCCCCCCGCTGCTCTGTGTGCTGCTGAGCGAGGAGAGGGAGCCCCGTTCTGACGCCACGTTTATAGAAGGCTGAGGTTTCTCGCTCATCTCCCATGTGACAGTGTTGGTGTCTGACCACCCATTTGTCCAGCACTGGAAGGGAGTCGGATGATCTACTTTACTTGAAAGTAATGGATATTTCTGCCTAGTCCCCGAGGCAAGCAGATTGGAAGAGGTGCAAAGGGGAGTAAATCCAGGAGGGGGATGGGTATTGAAGTAAATCAGTCGCTTTGCCCTGCATTGGGGACTTGGCACCTGATTGTGTCAGTGCATTCAGTTGGTGAAGACCTTCAGCTCAAACACTAAATGGCCATATATTATTGGCATCAGTGTCTCCATTGAAGGGTCCTGGTAATCCTCCATCATACAAAGACATTGTACACATTTGTGGTAAGTTTGGTGAAGACCCTGTTCTGTCCCCCATGACTGTCCCCTGTGTACAAAGCCAGCTCCATAAAGACATGGATGACCAGTTTGGTGAAGACCCTTTTCTGTTCCCCCATGACTGTCCCCCGTGTACAAAGCCAGCTCCATAAAGACATGGATGACCAGTTTGGTGAAGACCCTTTTCTGTTCCCCCATGACTGTCCTCCGTGTACAAAGCCAGCTCCATAAAGACATGGATGACCAGTTTGGTGAAGACCCTTTTCTGTCCCCCCATGACTGTCCCCCGTGTACAAAGCCAGCTCCATAAAGACATGGATGACCAGTTTGGTGAAGACCCTTTTCTGTTCCCCCCATGACTGTCCCTCGTGTACAAAGCCAGCTCCATAAAGACATGGATGACCAGTTTGGTGAAGACCCTTTTCTGTCCCCCATGACTGTCCTCCGTGTACAAAGCCAGCTCCATAAAGACATGGATGACCAGTTTGGTGAAGACTCTTTTCTGTCCCCCATGACTGTCCCCTGTGTACAAAGCCAGCTCCATAAAGACATGGATGACCAGTTTGGTGAAGACTCTTTTCTGTCCCCCATGACTGTCCCCTGTGTACAAAGCCAGCTCCATAAAGACATGGATGACCAGTTTGGTGAAGACCCTTTTCGGTTCCCCCATGACTGTCCCCTGTGTACAAAGCCAGCTCCATAAAGTCATGGATGACCAGTTTGGTGAAGACCCTTTTCTGTTCCACCATGACCGTCCTCTGTGTACAAAGCCAGCTCCATAAAGACATGGATGACCAGTTTGGTGAAGACCCTTTTCTGTTCCCCCATGACTGTCCCCCCGTGTACAAAGCCAGCTCCATAAAGACATGGATGACAGTTTGGTGAAGACCCTTTTCTGTTCCCCCATGACTGTCCCCCCGTGTACAAAGCCAGCTCCATAAAGACATGGATGACAGTCTGGTGTGGAGGAACTCCAGTGTCCTGTACAGAGCCCTGACCTCACCCTACTGAACACCTTTAGGATGAATTGAAATGCTGATGGTGATCCAACATCGATACCTACCAGTGGACACAAATTCCCACAGACACCCTCCAAAATCTTTTGGAAAGTCTTCTCAAAAGAGCGAAGGATGGTATAGCCACAAACTGGCCATGTTTTGGAATGGAATATCCAGCAAGCTCATATAGGTATGATATATTGGAGGAATCTGAATGTCCTGCACAGAACCCTGACTTCAACCCTACTGAACACCTTTGGGATGAATTGGAATGCCGATGGTGAGCCAGGTCTTCTCATCCAACATCAGTACCTGACCTCAAAATGTTCCTTTGGCTGAATGGACACAAATGTCTACAGACATACTCCAAATTATGGGAAAAGCCTTTTCAGAGGACTAGAGCCAGCTCCATAAAGACATGGTTTGGCCAGTTTGGTGTGGAGAAACTCAAATTAGCCTGTATGGAGTGCTGACCTCAACCTCACTGATGGTGAGCCAGATCTTCTTATCCAACATTAGTATCTGACCTCACAAATGGGCACAAATTCCCACAGACACCCTCCAATCTTGTGGAAAGTCTTCCTAGAAGAGAGGAGGATGTTATAGTTGCAGGCACAACAAACACTTCAAAACCCCAATATCATATTAGAACACGGACTGCGTTTCCCACAACCAGCAGATCCAGCACTATCAAAGTCCTCCAATGGGGAAGCCTCAATTACCTGAGACACATTGGCTATGATTTAGCTCGCACACTAACATGGTGATAATTGTTCTCCAATCAGCTGGAGTTTCTTAGACCCTCAATTCACGCATGGCATGCCTGAGCTACCAATACAACCTCAACCCTACTGAACACCTTTGAGATGAATTGTAAGCCAGGTCTTGTCATCCCACATCACTACCTGACCTCACAAATGGGCTCAAATTCCCACAGACACCCTCCAAAATCTTGTGTAAAGCCTTCCTAGAAGAGTGGAGAATGTTATACCCAAAAGTGGGGCGATTCCATATTAATGGACACGAATGGGATGTCCAACAAGCTCATATAGGCATGGTGGGCGGAGAATGGGATGTCCAACAAGCTCATATAGGCATGGTGGGCGAAGAAACTGGAGTGTCCTGCACAGAATCCTGACCTCAACCCTACTGAATGCCTTTGGGATGAATTGAAACACTGATGGTAAGACAAATCTTCTCATCCAACCAGGGGCGGACTGACCATTTGGGAACTTGGGCACTGCCCAAGGGCCCGGGGTCAGTAGGGGGCCCCATGAGATGCCGTTGGTACCTTTCATAGGCTTTTTTGGGTGTGGTTTAAGTGTGGACGAGGAAAAAGGGGCCCCATGATCCCCTATTACCTGGGGGCCCCATGAGTTGTCAGTCCACCCCTGCATCCAACATCAGTATCCGAGGTCACAAATGGACACAACCAACAGACACTCTCCAAGATATCGTGGAACGTCTTTCCAGTAGATTGGAGGATTATATAGTCGCAAAGGGGGGACCAGCTCCATATTAATGCCCATGGGGGGGGGGACAATTGTATATTAATGGCCAATGGGAGGCGGAACAATGTCATATTAATGGCCTGGGGGGCAAATCCATATTAATGGGTGGGGGAGCTCTATATTACTGGCCGGGGTGGGGGGCAACTCTATATTAATGGCCAATGGGAGGAGGAACAATGTCATATTAATGGCCTGGGGGGGGGGAATCCATATTAATGGGTGGGGGAGCTCTATATTACTGGCTGGGGTGGGGGGCAACTCTATATTAATGGCCAATGGGAGGAGGAACAATGTCATATTAATGGCCTGGGGGGCAAATCCATATTAGTGGGTGGGGGAGCTCTATATTACTGGCTGGGGTGGGAGGCAACTCTATATTAATGGCCAATGGGAGGAGGAACAAGTCATGTCAATGGCCTGGCGGGGGGGGTAGTCCATATTAATGTCCTTGGTTTTAGGAGGGGATGTCCTACAAGCTCACGGATGGTCAGGTGTCCACACACCTTGGACCATATACTGTCACACCCGCCAGGCGTTTTGGATATATTATCCATGTTAGAGAGCGGCTCTGTAGATCATCGCTGGAACACACAGTCAGCCCAATTCTGAATCATTCATTTATTCCCATCGTGGTGTCAGCTCTATTAAATAAGTCAATAAAAGTGATTTATAGAGACCCCCCCCTCCCCTCCCCCGCTGCATTTCTCCCCTCTGCTGAATCCAGCAAATCTGTTTAGACGAGGAGGAATAATTAAAACAAAAATTCCTCCAAATCAGGAAAGCTGCCTCTTAGGTGGCGGTTGTGATTTCGCTGGAGAAATGTGACTTTGGCTTCCACTGAGCTCCACACTTCCACACATTCCTGTAGTAGGAGCTGCGCAAAGTGCGGCTTCACGACACCCATTTCCTGCTTTCCTGAACAATGTAACCAAAAAAAAACCTGAAACAGATCGACTATCAGAGGGATAGGAAGGGCCGGAGCTGAAAGGTCTCCTCCAACCAAACAGCTGAGACCCCAAAATGAAATGGAAAATCCGAACTGTTGTGCCCCAATCGGCTCCAATGGACTCTGTGCTTTGGTCACATAAAGAGTACTTTCATATAATGATACCTCTGTATAATACCTCTGTATAATATCCCTGTATAATATCTCTGTATAATATCTCTGTATAATATCTCTGTATAATATCCCTGTATAATATCTCTGTATAATATCTCTGTATAATATCTCTGTATAATATCCCTGTATAATATCTGTATAATATCTCTGTATAATATCTCTGTATAATATCTGTATAATATCCCTGTATAATATCTCTGTATAATATCCCTGTATAATATCTCTGTATAATATCCCTGTATAATATCTCTGTATAATATCTCTGTATAATATCCCTGTATGATATCTCTGTATAATATCTCTGTATAATATCTCTGTATAATATCCCTGTATGATATCTCTGTATAATATCTCTGTATAATATCCCTGTATAATATCTCTGTATAATATCTCTGTATAATATCCCTGTATGATATCTCTGTATAATATCTCTGTATAATATCTCTGTATAATATCTCTGTATAATATCTGTATAATATCCCTGTATAATATCTCTGTATAATATCCCTGTATAATATCTCTGTATAATATCTCTGTATAATATCTGTATAATATCTCTGTATAATATCCCTGTATAATATCTCTGTATAATATCCCTGTATAATATCTGTATAATATCTCTGTATAATATCTGTATAATATCCCTGTATAATATCTCTGTATAATATCCCTGTATAATACCTCTGTATAATATCCCTGTATAATATCTCTGTATAATATCCCTGTATAATATCTGTATAATATCCCTGTATAATATATCTGTATAATATCTCTGTATAATATCTGTATAATATCCCTGTATAATATCTCTGTATAATATCCCTGTATAATATCTCTGTATAATATCCCTGTATAATATCTCTGTATAATATCCCTGTATAATATCCCTGTATAATATCTCTGTATAATATCTCTGTATAATATCCCTGTATAATATCCCTGTATAATATCCCTGTATAATATCCCTGTATAATATCTGTATAATATCTCTGTATAATATCCCTGTATAATATCCCTGTATAATATCCCTGTATAATATCTCTGTATAATATCTCTGTATAATATCTCTGTATAATATCCCTGTATAATATCTCTGTATAATATCCCTGTATAATATCCCTGTATAATATCCCTGTATAATATCCCTGTATAATATCTCTGTATAATATCTCTGTATAATATCTGTATAATATCCCTGTATAATATCTCTGTATAATATCCCTGTATAATATCTCTGTATAATATCCCTGTATAATATCTCTGTATAATATCTCTGTATAATATCCCTGTATGATATCTCTGTATAATATCTCTGTATAATATCTCTGTATAATATCTGTATAATATCCCTGTATAATATCTCTGTATAATATCCCTGTATAATATCTCTGTATAATATCTCTGTATAATATCTGTATAATATCTCTGTATAATATCCCTGTATAATATCTCTGTATAATATCCCTGTATAATACCTCTGTATAATATCTCTGTATAATATCTGTATAATATCCCTGTATAATATCTCTGTATAATATCCCTGTATAATACCTCTGTATAATATCCCTGTATAATATCTCTGTATAATATCCCTGTATAATATCTGTATAATATCCCTGTATAATATATCTGTATAATATCTCTGTATAATATCTGTATAATATCCCTGTATAATATCTCTGTATAATATCCCTGTATAATATCTCTGTATAATATCCCTGTATAATATCTCTGTATAATATCCCTGTATAATATCCCTGTATAATATCTCTGTATAATATCTCTGTATAATATCCCTGTATAATATCCCTGTATAATATCCCTGTATAATATCCCTGTATAATATCTGTATAATATCCCTGTATAATATCTCTGTATAATATCTCTGTATAATATCTCTGTATAATATCCCTGTATAATATCTCTGTATAATATCCCTGTATAATATCCCTGTATAATATCTCTGTATAATATCTCTGTATAATATCCCTGTATAATATCCCTGTATAATATCCCTGTATAATATCTGTATAATATCTCTGTATAATATCTGTATAATATCCCTGTATAATATCTCTGTATAATATCCCTGTATAATACCTCTGTATAATATCCCTGTATAATATCTCTGTATAATATCTCTGTATAATATCTGTATAATATCCCTGTATAATATCCCTGTATAATATCTCTGTATAATATCTCTGTATAATATCCCTGTATAATATCCCTGTATAATATCCCTGTATAATATCCCTGTATAATATCTGTATAATATCTCTGTATAATATCTGTATAATATCCCTGTATAATATCCCTGTATAATATCCCTGTATAATATCCCTGTATAATATCTGTATAATATCTCTGTATAATATCCCTGTATAATATCCCTGTATAATATCCCTGTATAATATCTCTGTATAATATCTCTGTATAATATCCCTGTATAATATCTCTGTATAATATCCCTGTATAATATCCCTGTATAATATCTCTGTATAATATCTCTGTATAATATCTGTATAATATCTCTGTATAATATCCCTGTATAATATCCCTGTATAATATCTCTGTATAATATCCCTGTATAATATCTCTGTATAATATCTCTGTATAATATCTCTGTATAATATCCCTGTATAATATCTCTGTATAATATCTCTGTATAATATCCCTGTATAATATCCCTGTATAATATCTCTGTATAATATCTCTGTATAATATCTGTATAATATCCCTGTATAATATCTCTGTATAATATCCCTGTATAATACCTCTGTATAATATCCCTGTATAATATCTCTGTATAATATCCCTGTATAATATCTGTATAATATCTCTGTATAATATCTCTGTATAATATCTCTGTATAATATCCCTGTATAATATCCCTGTATAATATCTGTATAATATCTCTGTATAATATCCCTGTATAATATCTCTGTATAATATCTCTGTATAATATCTCTGTATAATATACCTGTATAATATCTCTGTATAATATCTCTGTATAATATCCCTGTATAATATCCCTGTATAATATCTCTGTATAATATCTCTGTATAATATCCCTGTATAATATCTCTGTATAATATCCCTGTATAATATCCCTGTATAATATCTGTATAATATCCCTGTATAATATCTCTGTATAATATCCCTGTATAATATCTGTATAATATCCCTGTATAATATCTCTGTATAATATCCCTGTATAATATCTCTGTATAATATCTCTGTATAATATCCCTGTATAATATCTCTGTATAATATCCCTGTATAATATCTGTATAATATCTCTGTATAATATCCCTGTATAATATCCCTGTATAATATCCCTGTATAATATCTGTATAATATCCCTGTATAATATCTCTGTATAATATCTCTGTATAATATCTCTGTATAAAATCCCTGTATAATATATCTGTATAATATCCCTGTATAATATCTCTGTATAATATCCCTGTATAATATCTCTGTATAATATCCCTGTATAATATCCCTGTATAATATCTCTGTATAATATCCCTGTATAATATCCCTGTATAATATCTCTGTATAATATCTCTGTATAATATCCCTGTATAATATCCCTGTATAATATCTGTATAATATCCCTGTATAATATCCCTGTATAATATCTCTGTATAATATCCCTGTATAATATCTCTGTATAATATCCCTGTATAATATCCCTGTATAATATCCCTGTATAATATCTCTGTATAATATATCTGTATAATATCCCTGTATAATATCCCTGTATAATATCTGTATAATATCCCTGTATAATATCTCTGTATAATATCCCTGTATAATATCCCTGTATAATATATCTGTATAATATCTCTGTATAATATCCCTGTATAATATATCTGTATAATATCCCTGTATAATATCTGTATAATATCCCTGTATAATATCCCTGTATATTATCCCTGTATAATATCCCTGTATAATATCCCTGTATAATATCTCTGTATAATATCTCTGTATAATATCTCTGTATAATATCTCTGTATAATATCCCTGTATAATATATCTGTATAATATCCCTGTATAATATCTCTGTATAATATATCTGTATAATATCTCTGTATAATATCCCTGTATAATATCCCTGTATAATATCTCTGTATAATATCCCTGTATAATATATCTGTATAATATCTCTGTATAATATCCCTGTATAATATCCCTGTATAATATATCTGTATAATATCTCTGTATAATATCTCTGTATAATATCCCTGTATAATATATCTGTATAATATCTCTGTATAATATCTCTGTATAATATCCCTGTATAATATATCTGTATAATATCCCTGTATAATATATCTGTATGATATCCCTGTATAATATCCCTGTATAATATCTCTGTATAATATATCTGTATAATATCCCTGTATAATATCCCTGTATAATATCTGTATAATATCTCTGTATAATATCTCTGTATAATATCCCTGTATAATATATCTGTATAATATCTCTGTATAATATCCCTGTATAATATATCTGTATAATATCCCTGTATAATATCCCTGTATATTATCCCTGTATAATATCTCTGTATAATATCCCTGTATAATATCTCTGTATAATATATCTGTATAATATCCCTGTATAATATCTCTGTATAATATCCCTGTATAATATATCTGTATAATATCCCTGTATAATATCTCTGTATAATATCTCTGTATAATATCCCTGTATAATATCTGTATAATATCTCTGTATAATATCCCTGTATAATATCTGTATAATATCTGTATAATATCTCTGTATAATATCTCTGTATAATATCCCTGTATAATATCTCTGTATAATATATCTGTATAATATCCCTGTATAATATCTGTATAATATCTCTGTATAATATCTCTGTATAATATCTGTATAATATCCCTGTATAATATCCCTGTATAATATCTCTGTATAATATCCCTGTATAATATCTCTGTATAATATCCCTGTATAATATCTCTGTATAATATCTCTGTATAATATCCCTGTATAATATATCTGTATAATATCCCTGTATAATATCTCTGTATAATATCTCTGTATAATATCTCTGTATAATATCTGTATAATATATCTGTATAATATCCCTGTATAATATCCCTGTATAATATCTGTATAATATCTCTGTATAATATCCCTGTATAATATCCCTGTATAATATATCTGTATGATATCCCTGTATAATATCCCTGTATAATATCTCTGTATAATATATCTGTATAATATCCCTGTATAATATCCCTGTATAATATCTGTATAATATCTCTGTATAATATCTCTGTATAATATCCCTGTATAATATCCCTGTATAATATATCTGTATAATATCTGTATAATATCTCTGTATAATATCTCTGTATAATATCTCTGTATAATATCCCTGTATAATATATCTGTATAATATCTCTGTATAATATCCCTGTATAATATCCCTGTATAATATATCTGTATGATATCCCTGTATAATATCCCTGTATAATATCTCTGTATAATATATCTGTATAATATCCCTGTATAATATCCCTGTATAATATCTGTATAATATCTCTGTATAATATCTCTGTATAATATCCCTGTATAATATCCCTGTATAATATATCTGTATAATATCTCTGTATAATATCCCTGTATAATATATCTGTATAATATCCCTGTATAATATCCCTGTATATTATCCCTGTATAATATCCCTGTATAATATCTCTGTATAATATATCTGTATAATATCCCTGTATAATATCCCTGTATAATATCTGTATAATATCTCTGTATAATATCTCTGTATAATATCCCTGTATAATATCTCTGTATAATATATCTGTATAATATCCCTGTATAATATCTGTATAATATCTCTGTATAATATCTCTGTATAATATCCCTGTATAATATCTCTGTATAATATCCCTGTATAATATCTCTGTATAATATCTCTGTATAATATATCTGTATAATATCTCTGTATAATATCCCTGTATAATATCCCTGTATAATATATCTGTATAATATCTCTGTATAATATATCTGTATAATATATCTGTATAATATCTCTGTATAATATCTCTGTATAATATCTCTGTATAATATCCCTGTATAATATATCTGTATAATATCTCTGTATAATATCTCTGTATAATATCTCTGTATAATATCCCTGTATAATATATCTGTATAATATCTCTGTATAATATCCCTGTATAATATCTCTGTATGATATCCCTGTATAATATCTCTGTATAATATCTCTGTATAATATCCCTGTATAATATATCTGTATGATATCCCTGTATAATATATCTGTATAATATCCCTGTATAATATCCCTGTATAATATATCTGTATAATATCTCTGTATAATATCTCTGTATAATATATCTGTATAATATCTCTGTATAATATCTCTGTATAATATCCCTGTATAATATCTCTGTATAATATCCCTGTATAATATCCCTGTATAATATCCCTGTATAATATATCTGTATAATATCCCTGTATAATATCTCTGTATAATATCCCTGTATAATATCTCTGTATAATATCTCTGTATAATATCCCTGTATAATATCCCTGTATAATATCCCTGTATAATATCCCTGTATAATATATCTGTATGATATCCCTGTATAATATATCTGTATAATATCTCTGTATAATATATCTGTATAATATCTCTGTATAATATCCCTGTATAATATCTCTGTATAATATATCTGTATAATATCTCTGTATAATATCCCTGTATAATATATCTGTATAATATCTCTGTATAATATCTCTGTATAATATATCTGTATGATATCCCTGTATAATATATCTGTATAATATCTCTGTATAATATCTCTGTATAATATCCCTGTATGGCAGTGGCCAGGTGGCAGCATGGCGGTGGGCGGGTCTCAGCATGGCAGTGGTCGGGTGGCAGCATGGCAGTAGCCGGGTGGCAGCATGGCGGAGGGTGGGTGGCAGCATGGCAGTGGTTGGGTGGCAGCATGGCGGTGGGCGGGTAGCAGCATGGCGGTGGGCGGGTGGCAGCGGCCGGGTGCCAGCATGGTGGTGGGCGGGTGGCAGCGGCCGGGTGGCAGCATGGTGGTGGGCGGGTGGCAGGGCAGGTCTGAGGTGGACACTGCATTGCTCCCTGCACATGGCCGACTCATTGCCTACAGTGACAGAAAACATACAATGATACAGCACATGCCTTCTGTGCACTGACTGAAAGCAAGTGCTCACTAAACACCACAGCGGAGAGCAGCTACAGATTCCGTGATTACCTGAGACCCCCAGCTGACACCATCCCATACCACCTCTCCCAGCTAACAAGAAATCACAATCATAGGCAACAACAGAGAGCCCTTACTGGAAGCATCATCTTTCAGCAGAGAATACAGACTGAATACAACAGGAGGGAATGTGAACCGGCTTGGACCCTGAAGGTATTTCTTGGAGGAGAAGTAAAAGGGAAAAAGGAAAGAGGTTAGAATTGCAAAACCCTTTTAATTTGCTTTGACATTTGAAAGGAGCCGACGCGTTTTACAAGTCCTTTTATTCTAAGGATAAAATCACAATTAGTAATGTTCCAAAATAAATGATCGCGCGTAGTCAGCCTGTGAGCTTCGGGATCCCCCGAGTCATCTGTGAGCGTCAGAATCCTCCGAGTCATCTGTGAGCGTCAGAATCCTCCGAGTCATCTGTGAGCTTCGGGATCCCCCGAGTCATCTGTGAGCTTCGGGATCCCCCGAGCCATCTGTGAGCGTCAGAATCCTCCGAGTCATCTGTGAGCTTCGGGATCCCCCGAGCCATCTGTGAGCGTCAGAATCCTCCGAGTCATCTGTGAGCTTCGGGATCCCCCGAGCCATCTGTGAGCGTCAGAATCCTCCGAGTCATCTGTGAGCTTCGGGATCCCCCGAGTCATCTGTGAGCTTCTGAATCCTCCGAGTCATCTGTGAGCTTCGGGATCCCCCGAGTCATCTGTGAGCTTCTGAATCCTCCGAGTCATCTGTGAGCTTCTGAATCCTCCGAGTCATCTGTGAGCTTCGGGATCCCCCGAGTCATCTGTGAGCGTCAGAATCCTCCGAGTCATCTGTGAGCTTCGGGATCCCCCGAGTCATCTGTGAGCTTCTGAATCCTTCGAGTCATCTGTGAGCTTCGGGATCCTCCGAGTCATCTGTGAGCTTCGGAATCCTCCGAGTCATCTGTGAGCGTCGGAATCCTCCGAGTCATCTGTGAGCTTCGGGATCCTCCGAGTCATCTGTGAGCTTCGGAATCCTCCGAGTCATCTGTGAGCTTCGGAATCCTCCGAGTCATCTGTGAGCGTCGGAATCCTCCGAGTCATCTGTGAGCGTCGGAATCCTCCGAGTCATCTGTGAGCTTCGGAATCCTCCGAGTCATCTGTGAGCTTCTGAATCCTCCGAGTCATCTGTGAGCTTCTGAATCCTCCGAGTCATCTGTGAGCTTCTGAATCCTCCGAGTCATCTGTGAGCTTCTGAATCCTCCGAGTCATCTGTGAGCGTCGGAATCCTCCGAGTCATCTGTGATCTTCGGGATCCTCCGAGTCATCTGTGAGCTTCGGAATCCTCCGAGTCATCTGTGAGCGTCGGAATCCTCCGAGTCATCTGTGAGCGTCGGAATCCTCCGAGTCATCTGTGAGCTTCAGAATCCTCAGAGTCATCTGTGAGCGTCGGAATCCTCCGAGGCATCTGGGAGCTTCTGAATCCTCCGAGTCATCTGTGAGCTTCGGAATCCTTCGAGTCATCTGTGAGCGTCGGAATCCTCCGAGTCATCTGTGAGCTTCGGAATCCTTCGAGTCATCTGTGAGCGTCGGAATCCTCCTGAGTCATCTGTGAGCTTCGGAATCCTCCGAGTCATCTGTGAGCTTCGGGATCCTCCGAGTCATCTGTGAGCGTCGGGATCCTCCGAGTCATCTGTGAGCTTCTGAATCCTCCGAGTCATCTGTGAGCTTCGGAATCCTTCGAGTCATCTGTGAGCTTCGGAATCCTTCGAGTCATCTGTGAGCTTCGGAATCCTTCGAGTCATCTGTGAGCATCGGAATCCTCCGAGTCATCTGTGAGCTTCGGAATCCTTCGAGTCATCTGTGAGCGTCGGAATCCTCCGAGTCATCTGTGAGCTTCGGGATCCTCCGAGTCATCTGTGAGCGTCGGAATCCTCCGAGTCATCTGTGAGCTTCTGAATCCTCCGAGTCATCTGTGAGCGTCGGAATCCTCCGAGTCATCTGTGAGCGTCGGAATCCTCCGAGTCATCTGTGAGCTTCAGAATCCTCCGAGTCATCTGAGAGCGTCGGAATCCTCCGAGGCATCTGTGAGCTTCTGAATCCTCCGAGTCATCTGTGAGCTTCGGAATCCTTCGAGTCATCTGTGATCGTCGGAATCCTCCTGAGTCATCTGTGAGCGTCGGAATCCTCCTGAGTCATCTGTGAGCTTCGGGATCCTCCGAGTCATCTGTGAGCGTCGGGATCCTCCGAGTCATCTGTGAGCTTCGGAATCCTCCGAGTCATCTGTGAGCGTCGGAATCCTCCGAGTCATCTATGAGCGTCGGAATCCTCCGAGTCATCTGTGAGCTTCGGAATCCTCCGAGTCATCTGTGAGCGTCGGAATCCTCCGAGTCATCTGTGAGCTTCGGGATCCTCCGAGTCATCTGTGAGGCTCCCCCCCACAGATGTTCCTTTCCTCCCTGGACACTCCCTTATGGGAGGCCCTTTCCTCCACCCGAGGATCGCATCACAGGTAGCTCTTTTATCTGCTAAGACTCTCCTCACAGGCAGTCCTTTCCTCCCTCAAGGCTCCACCCACGGATGGTTCTTTCCTCCCCAAGGCTCCCACCATGGGTTGCCCTTTACCTCCTCCAATGCTTCCCTCATTGGTGGTCCTTCCCTCTCTGACGCATCCCTCACAGGTGGACTTTTTCTTCCCTGAAACTCCCTTTATACAGTAGGTAGCTTCTTCCTCCTTCAAGGTTCTCCAATGGGTGGTCCTTTCCTCCCCAAGGCTCCCACCATGGGTTACCCTGTACCTCCTCCAATGCTTCCCTCAATGTGGTCCTTCCCTCTCTGAAGCATCCCTCACAGTTGGATTTTTTCTTCCCTGAGACTCCCTTTATACAGTAGGTAGCTTCTTTCTCCTTCAAGGTTCTCCAATGGGTGGTCCTTTCCTCCCCAAGGCTCCCACCATGGGTTACCCTGTACCTCCTCCAATGCTTCCCTCAATGTGGTCCTTCCCTCTCTGAAGCATCCCTCACAGTTGGATTTTTTCTTCCCTGAGACTCCCTTTATACAGTAGGTAGCTTCTTCCTCCTTCAAGGTTCTCCAATGGGTGGTCCTTTCCTCCCCAAGGCTCCCACCATGGGTTACCCTGTACCTCCTCCAATGCTTCCCTCAATGTGGTCCTTCCCTCTCTGAAGTATCCCTCACAGGTGGACTTTTTCTTCCCTGAGACTCCCTTTATAGAGTTGGTAGCTTCTTTCTCCTTCAAGGTTCTCCAATGGGTGGACCTTTCCTCTCAAGCCTACCCCCACAGGTAGACCTTTTCTTCCCAAGACTCCCCCCTCCTTCTCCAGATCTTCTCCAGTGGTGGACTCTCCTTGGGGATGTAGAGAGCGGAGTAGACAGGACGACGTCAGTGTTGCTCTTCTACAATAATACCCCATGAATGAAGCCCCCTCTGGAAGCCATGACACTCCTCATGCATAGTATCTTCTGTCTTCAGGGTTGAACGATGCTGGGCCTCTTACAGATTGGCCTTCTGCTGCAGCTAGAGTAGAGCACAAATACAACTTTTGCTGGGGGTGACTGTTATCTGCGTTCACTTTTGCAGAGATTTCCTCTCATTTCTTGCGTGGTCACAGAGACAGGAAGTTAGGGGAGTATCCTCAGCAGAGACAAAGATGGCAATACAAAAACATTTTTAAAGAGGGTGATTGAAGCAGAACACCAGCAGCAGACAACAAGATTTAGTCCAGAGATTTACCCTGTAGTACTTTTATCTGCCACTAGATGCCCTCAGTTTGATGGCAAGGATCATTTAACCCACTTCCTCTGAGCCCAGGTCATCCTAGACTTGTGAATGGACAGCTCATCTCTCTGTCACTGCATTCTCTCGTCCTATCAACCTACTTCTCGTTCAGGTACTTACACACTGTTTGCAATTAAATAAGACATTAAACCGCTTCCCACCCGGCCACTGTACACAACCGTCCGTATGGGACAAGCGCCGTCCTGAGGGGACTCTGGCCTGTTTACTGACCACATTTCTGCCTGTTGCTTGGACCGTTCCTTTACATGTTTGCTGACCGTGTCTCTGCCTGACCTGACCCATCTGCATATCTGACATGCTATGTTCCTGTGAAACACCAGTTTCCTCCATCCCCTGGGACTGTTAGAGGTGACACTACACTAAGATATTCCCTGACCACTCGTATAGAGGCCACCATTACAGTACTTCGGTTTTAGGCTGATTTGTTCGATATATTACCAGCCCAGACAGTAAAAGGTCCCACACGTGGTATCGCCATACTCCGAAGGAGTAGCAGAATGGGTTTGGCCTGTAGTTTTAAGTACGCCCATGCTGTGTAAGAAATATATGTTTTTTAAATTAACAACTTTGTGCAACAAAAAATGATTTTCATTTTCTTTCAAAAGTCTTCAAAAGACTCGCCATGACTCCTAAAAAATACCTTGAGTGGGTTTGCTCTCCAAAATGTGGTCATTTTGTGGGTGTTTCTGCTGTCCTGGTGTTCCAGGGCCTCCAAAAATGTGATAGGAAATTATATACATCATTTATGCTCCTTGAAAGCCCAAACATGCTCCTTGGATTTTGGACCCTCTATACATCTAGGCTGTTTATCCCCCCTAGGAATTTATCCCCCTAAAACGCCTGATTTTGGGCCCCTCTATGTGGCTAGGCTGTGAAAAAGTCTCTCGCATGTTGTATTGCCATATCGGGGGAGTAGCAGTATGTTCTTTGGGGTGTCATTCTAAGTATGCCCATTATCTGTGTTAGAAATATATTATTAATTGACAACTTTGAAATCATTTTCTTTCTTGCAGTTTCCAAAAACGTTTGGCATAAGATGACTCTCTATACCTTTCACACAGTATATTTGAGTGTTTTTTTTTCGAAAATGGATAATTTTTTAGGTGTTTCCATTGTCCTGGTGCTCCAAGGACTCCAAAAATGTGATAGGTAGTCAGGAAATTAGATGCGTAATTTATACTCCTTAAAAGCCCAAACATGCTCCTTGGGTTTTGGACCCCTCTATGCATCTAAAAAAGTCTCAGATGTGGTATCCCCATACTCAGGAGACATAGCAGAATGTGTTTTGGGGTGTAATCATAAGTATGCCTATGCTGTGTGTGAGAAATAAATGACAACTTAAAATAACAACTTTGTGAAAAAAAAAACTAATTTTATTTAATGTCTTAATTTAAAAAAAAAATTACAACTTCCAAAAACCCATCATGCCTCTTAATAAATACCCTGAACTGTCTACTTTCCAAAAAGGGGTAATTTGGGGGGTATTTGTACTGTCCTGACATTCGGGGGGGTATCTGTACTGTCCTGACATTTGGGGGGTATTTGTACTACCCTGACATTTGGGGGATTTGTACAGTCCTGACATTTGGGGAGTATTTGTACCGTCCTGACATTTGGGGGATATCTGTACTGTCCTGACATTTGGGGGGTATCTGTACTGTCCTGACATTTGGGGGATATCTGTACTGTCCTGACATTTGGGG
>NW_028321123.1:0-66685 GCF_062004578.1 Staurois parvus
CTCTTTACCCCCCTCCCCTCTTCCCCCCTCCCCTCCCTCTTCTCTTTCCCCCCTCCCCTTCCCCCCCCCTTCTCTCCCCCCTCTTCTCTTTCTCCCCTCTTCCCCCCCTTCCCTCTTTCCCCCCCTTTTCTATCTCCCCTCTCCCCCCCTCCCCTTTCTCCCCCCTCTTCCACCCCTCATCTTCCCCCCCTCCCCTTTCTACCCCATCTTCCCCCCTCCTCTTCGCCCCCCCCACTCCCGCCCCCTTTCTCCCCCCTTTTTCTCCACTCTCCCCCCCCCCCTCCCCTCTTCCCCCCCCCCTCTTTCTCCCCTCCCCTCTTTCTCCCCCTCTCTCCTCCTCTTTCTCCCTCTCCCCCCTCTTTCTCCCTCTCCCCCCTCTTTCTCCCTCTCCCTCCTCTTTCTCCCTCTCCCTCCTCTTTCTCCCTCTCCCTCTTTCTCCCTCTCCCTCTTTCTCCCTCTCCCTCCTCTTTCTTCCTCTCTCTCTCCTCTTTCTCTCTCCCCTTTTTCCCTCTCCCTCTCCCCTCATTCCCTCTCCCCTCTCTTTCTCCCCCTCGCCCACTCCCCTCTTTCTCCCTCTCTCCTCCTTCTCCCTCTCCCCTCTTTCTGTTCCAGACAGAGAAGACACAGAAAACGTGAGTAAAAAGCATTACACTGACAGCTCAAAAACACCCAGGACACATTTAACCCCCTGATCGCCCCCCCCCCCCCCCCCAGTTAAGACCTTCACCGCCCTGTCACCAGTGTCATTGATTACAGTGAACAGATTTTTACTGATCACTGTATTAGTGTCGCTGGCGACTTCCGATAGTGTTAACGCCCCTCCCAGATAGCGCCAGTTTGCCCGCTAGTACACCAGTAATCCCATTTAACCCCTTGATCGCTGCCCCCACTGGTGTCACTGGTGACTTCCGATAGTGTTAGCGCCAGTTAGCGCCCCTCCCAGATAGCGTCAGATTGCCGCTAGTACACAAGTAACCACATTTGACCCCTTGATTGCCAGGAACACGCTCACTTGCACGCTAAACCTCCATTGCTAGTATAGTGTCTGATTGGATCAATATCTTTGATCAGATCAGCGCTATACCAGCGTTCACATTACTATAGTATCCCCAAAAACGCAGCGTTAGCGGGATCAGCCCCGACACCTGCCAGCACCTGCGTTTAGCCCCTACGCCCCCCCTTCTCCCCCAGCAAGTGCAGTGTCAGTAGATAGCTGTCACTTGATACATTACACACAAAACCGCAGTGTTCACAGAATCAGGCCTGATCTCTGTTAGCACTTGTCGGTACATTTTTATAGCGGTTGAAGCAGTCCCTGAAAGCCAGGCGCTCTTTTTTTACCAGCACTGCAGTATCACTTGGTGACGTGGCGAGTCCCATAAGTGCAGTACAAGCTGGTGCGGTGGCGAGCACAAGTAGTGTCCCGCGGCCACCAAGAATTCGCAGACAGGCCCGTAGAGCCCCTAGTATCCTTCCGGATGTGCTTGCAAATCCCGATTGGCAGCCCACAAATTCTGAAGCACACTTACTTCCCCCATTCACTGCCCAACCCGGAATTCAGGTGGAAACAGCTAATTTAAATACTCCCGTTGATTTTTTTTAGCTGTTTTTCACAGAAGATCTTCATGCATTGATTGTGCATCAAAGCAATTTATATGCACGACATTTTATCGCCACCAACCCAAATTCGAACCTTGCCAGACTATTCGCATGGAAACCCATCACGGTTTCTGAATTTAAAGTTTCTTGGGCCTAACCCTCAACATGGGCATTACTAAAAGAAATGAATTGCGGTTGTATTGGTCCACAGACCTGCTTGTTCACATGTCCGTGTTCTCTGCTGCCATGGCCAGGCATAGATATGAGACGATATTGCGTTTTATGTACTTCAACGACAACACACTCGGTCGTCCTCGGGGTGACCCTGAATTTGACCGGCTCCACAAAATTCGGCCCCTCGTAAATCCGTTTAACCAAACATTTGCAGATGTGTATACTCCCCATCAAAAAATCTGCATCGATGAGTCCCTCATTCATTTTTCTGGCCGCCTTGCATTCAAACAGTATATACCCAGCAAGCGTGGCAGATATGGGGTCAAGATGTATAAGACCTGTGAGAGGGCAACAGGCTATACATGTAAGGTTCGGATTTAAGATGGAAGAGATATTCACGTGGAGCCCCCGGATGCCCAGACTACATGGGGAGCAGTGGCAAGATAGTTTGGTACTTGGTGTCATCCTTTTCCATATGGAGTACTACTTATACGTGGACAATTTTTATTCAAGCGTGCCACTATTTAGACATTTGTTCAATCTGGGAATTTGCGCATGTGGCACTGTGCGACCTAATCGCCGGGGCTTCCCCCAACGGCTTGTAAATCCCGTCTTAAAAAGGGATAAAAAGCCTGCTTTTGAAACGAAGAATTGCTCGCAGTGAAGTGGAAGGACAAACGGGATGTTTTCGTCCTGTCTTCCATTCATGCAGATACGACCATCCAAATTGCCACGGCAGCTGGTGTTGTTGAGAAGCCCCTCTGTGTCCACGATTATAACCTTAACATGGGAGGGGTGGACTACAACGACCAGATGACAAAGCCGTACTTAGTTTCCCAAAAAGCCAGACGCTGGTACAAAAAAAGTGTTTGTTTATTTATTTCAATTGGCTTTATATAACGCTTTTATTCTCTACAAAGCAACTGGATGGACATAGTGAATCCTACCTAAAATTCAAGTTAGAGATCATCAGGGCCCTTTTGTATCCAGAAGGTGCTATGCCCCAAAACCCCCAACCCAGAAGCAGTTAGCCGGCTGCATGAGAGGCATTTTCCCGATGCCATTCCTGGTACCCCAACCCAAAGAAGACCCCAAAAAAGATGTCGTGTCTGTAGCAGACATGGAATTAGGCATGACAGTCGCATTTATTGTCCCTCCTGTCCTGACCAACCTGGCCTCTGCGTCAAGACCTGATTCGGCCTCTACCATACACTAGTAGACTATTAGTACAGGGTACAGCACGGCACAGTTCAGGGCACATTTACACAGGGTCTCGAAAGATGTTAGGTAGTCAGGAAACTGGCTATCGCATTTGAAAAGACCCTACCATCTGTTTTTAAAATGTAAAAGTTTGAAAAAATAAAGTTAAAAAAAAATTTAAAAAAAAAGCATAAATCCCCCAAAAAATTTTAAATTTTACAAACCAAAAATAGTTATAGTTTTTTTTGTTGTCATTTTTGTTTTTGTTCTACTTTTACTGTTTTTTTGTTACTGTTTTATTGTTAACCTTTGCTGTTTGCAGGAATGCTTTCAGCTGCAGCACTGACCTGTTTATTCTGACAGCAACAGGAACTTGTTCCCAGAATATACATAAATCAGTGTGGGCAGCGCTGTTAGCGGAGATTTTTCATCCGCAGTTAAAAAAAAGAGCATGTATGCCAAAGCATGGGGGCCTGGGGTGGCCAGTGGGAGGATGGCCCCTATGCTTCGGCATATATATATTTTATATTTGTTGGCACATTTCATGTGTGCCCACCATTAGAAGTGGGTGGATGCAGGGAGGTATTCTAATGGTGGGCATACCACCAAAAGAGATATTTCAATTATAAAGTAGACTATTAGTATAGGGTACAGCACGGCACAGTTCAGGGCACATTTAGACTGGGTCTCTAAAGATGTTAGGTAGTCAGAAAACTGGCTATCGCATTTGGAGAGACCCTACCATCTGTTTTTAACATGTTAAAAGTTTGAAAAAAAACTTAAAAAAAAAATAAAAAATTACAAATCCCCCCAAAAAATTTAAAATTTTAAAAACCAAAAATAGTTATAGTTAAGTGTTCTTGCATGGCAAGACTACTTCCTGTTATCTCACATATATATTCTTATTATTATAGCCAAATTTACCACCCTAAATCCTCCCACAGTTTTTACACTACATAGACAGTAATATCCCGAAACGTGCCGATTGTTCCCGATTGGTGTACTATTACTTTGTGGAACGTTTCGCCAAATGCTTCACAAAATATCGGCGTTTTTGTGGTGAATTTGGGTCCATAGGAATGAATGGCGGAATGTTCAAAACTAGAGTGGGAGCTAACAAAACCTTTTCACAGTTACTCCAGCAACTCCACCCAGTTACTCCTCCCACTCCAGTTGTAGACTACTGGTGGAGGAAAGAACACTTCACACAATTTCCCCAGAAATTGGAGCTTTTCTAGTTTTCTTTGTTGTTGTCATTTTTGTTATTGTTCTATTTTTACTGTTTTTTTTGTTACTGTTTTATTGTTAACCTTTGCTGTTTGCAGGAATGCTTTCAGCTGCAGCACTGACCTGTTTATTCTGACAGCAACGGGAACTTGTTCTCAGAATATACATAAATCAGTGTGGGCAGTGCTGTTAGATGAGGGGGCCTGGGGTGGCCAGTGGGTGGATGGCCCCTATGCTTCGGCATATATATTTTTTATTTGTTGGCACATTTCATGTGTGCCCACCATTAGAAGTGGGTGGATGCAGGGAGGTATTCTAATGGTGGGCATACCACCAAAAAGTTTTCCTTGCAGAGATATTTCAATTATAAAGTTGTTTTATTGAGTTAATGTTTTATAGTTAACCAATGTTGATTTCTTTGCAGGAATGTCAAACTGCAGCACTGACTTGTTTATTCTGACAGCAACAGGGTCTTGCTCGGAGAATAGACATAAGTAGGTGTGTGCAGCGCTGTCGGATGAGATTTTTCATCCGCAGTTAAAAAAAAGAGCATATATGCCGAAGCATGGGGGCCTGGGGTGGCCAGTGGGTGGATGGCCCCTATGCTTCGGCATATATATTTTATATTTGTTGGCACATTTCATGTGTGCCCACCATTAGAAGTAGGGGGATGCAGGGAGGTATTCTAATGGTGGGCATACCACACACTTTTTCTGGCAGAGATTTCTTCTCTTTTTTTCCATTCAGCCCACAGGCTGCATAAAGAAAAAAAGAACATAGCATATACACCCAACAAGGACCAGCGACGTATTGGTACATCACTGGACTTTGAATGGTTATACCAGGGTGATGCCTGACAGGTTCTTTCATCTCTGCCACTTCTCTCCCTGCTCCAGGCTGTCTCCTGGTCCTGGCTTATCAGCTGCTGGAGGGAGAGGTACACGACTGTCGTTCTGCAACTGCCCGCCCCCACTCGCTACCACACAGATCTTCCTGCTGTCTGCCGCTGCACAAAAGGTCCCTTCTTCTGGGGGGCGCTGACGCCCCCTAAAAATTGCTGCCATAGGCAAACGCCTTGTTTGCCTCGTGGTAGATACGCCCACGATCACAGCCCTCTGTACATCACAACTCCCTTTCATGTTATAGCCCCGCTTACATCACAGCCTCCCTGCACATCAGTCCCTTCTTGACATCACAGTCTCCCTTGCAATCACAACACCCCACATCACAGTTTCCCCGCTCATGACATCACAAACCCTTCATATCACAGCTCCCTCCTCTCACATCACAGCCCCTCATATCACAGCTCCCCCTCCCTCTAACATCAAGGTTCCCTCATATCACAGCTCTACTCACATCACAGCCCCCCCCAGAATTAAAGCTCCCACCATCACATCACAACTCCCCCCTATCACAGCCCCCCATATCACAGCTTCCCCCTCTAACAGCCCCCCCCCCCGGATATAGGTCTGGTATTGACTTTGTGCGGGGGAGGGGAGGTCACCACACGTGTTTTTGCATAGGTGTCCCCCTTAAAATCTATATTAGACCTTTTCACCTGGTATAGGTGTTGAGGAAAACTCCCCGACTGCATTTAGAAACAGAACAAAGCCAGCTGGGAAATGTCATTTAGCTTTTTTCTGCCAGCAGGTTCTTATGGTAAAGAAAAAAAAAAACACTCAACTGTTGCTTACTATAGGTGACATACTACTATGATCACAAGTGTTTGTGGTGAAAGCTGGACATTTCAGAAGGGATCCTCTGTCTTCATGGCAGCTTGCTGAACTTCCTAGAACTTGTGTCTATCTGCCCGATATTGCACCATATACACACCCCATTGGAGCATTTGCAAATTTGCAATGTGGAATTCTTTCATTTCTGATTGGAGCGACTAGAGAATCAGCCTAATGATTTTAAAATATTCTTTAAAATATAGTTTTAATGAAAAAAAATAATATTTACAGAAAACAGACAAAAAGCAGCTGCAAAATAAATGTGAATACGTACAGAAACGTATTGGCAGTATATCCTCTAGAGCAGTGGTTCTCAGCCTTCCTAATGCCGTGACCCTTTAATACAGTTCCTCATGTTGTGGTGACCCCCAACCATAAAATTATTCACCCAGTAATTATAATTCATGAGTGTCGTTTTACCTCCAATACTGCTGCTTTCAACACAGTAGCTGCTTTTAACAGAGTAGCTTCTTTCAACACAGCAGCTGCTTTCTACACAGTAGCTGCTCTTTACACATCGGAAATAGGTGTTTTCTGATGGTCTTAGGGGACCCCTGTGAAAGGGTCCTTCGACCCCCAAAGGGGTCGCGACCCACAGGTTGAGAACCACTGCTCTAGAGCATTTGCTTTTTGCAGAGTAGAATAGGGACTGGCCAGAGAGGGATTACTTTGACGCAGTTGGCCGGCTTAAACATGCATTGCAAAGTATGTGAACTAAAAATCCCTGTTTCAGTGCAACGTTTCCTAGATAGGCTGAACATTCAGAATTTGCTGAACTGAACCTTTAGCCATCGGCTGCAGTTCATTGTTTTTTCAACTTTCTTTTCTTTTTTTCTTTTTTTTAAAGTTTACATAGGATATGTTCTGCCAGTTGTCTTTTTTGGAACAGAAGAGAATAAACCCATAACCAAAAATAAAATCAGTTGTGTAAAATGTGTGAAATGTATTTGTTTTTTCACTTAATTTCATTGAGAAAAAAATTGCACACTAATAATATGCCACACAGTAATAGGAGTATTACGAGAAGTACAAAACATCATAAAACGCTCTGGTGAACTCCCTATGCTAGGTGAGTATTAGGCAGACAACCCTGATGTAGTAGTAACAAGGCCTTGAAATACAAGGTCCATTGCCTCTACCGGTAGCAGAACAATCCAAGTGGCTGTAAAGGCTCAAGGATTTTTACCTTCATGCATTCTATGTATTAGGCCTCGTTCATACCATACCTGCAGAAAAACTGGTGCAAACTAATGCACACATTTCACTTGCGGAGACCATCAGTTTTCATGCGTGCTTCAATTAGTTTTATACACATTGCAGATTAATGCACAGAAAACAATCTGCACGCTACCAGTGTTAAACAAATAAATAGATTGGTGCAGCGCTACCCTAAATATAATCCTATAACACAATATATAACACAATAGGCAAAAAAATGTGCAAAGTGAATAAATACCA
Source organism: Staurois parvus (assembly GCF_062004578.1). Taxonomy (NCBI): domain Eukaryota; kingdom Metazoa; phylum Chordata; class Amphibia; order Anura; family Ranidae; genus Staurois; species Staurois parvus. The sequence goes on from NW_028321123.1 coordinate 7,392, forward strand.
CAATGACTAATAATCAGTGAATTGATCCTCTCTGGGATCTATGGTGAGTAATTAGACGTCATCTCACTTGGTATCCAGACCAAGAACCAGTGACAACAAATCGTACAAATGGGACAATAAATGATAATAATAAAGTGAATCTCTAAATTGGGATCAATACATTCATGCAAGTAGTGACCAGAAAGAAAATGGCTAAATTGAGTCATATATATACAACTGAGTGACACCGAGTGGATCCCTAAATTTGGGATCACATTTCACAATGGTGACAAGTGCCGTGATAACATATCAAGAAAATATATCTAATAAACAATAAAAATTGAAAGAATGTGGTAAATAATCACATCAACATAAATAATCACATGAAATAGTCTAGTAAAAAGAAGAAAAAACTACAAAAGGTGCGTGAACACCTAAAGTACTCCAAACGCTTTAGGTGCAAGTGATATTGTGGATGTGCATAACCACCGACTGGAAATAATCCGTGTGTGGCTAAATTGCCCCCTCACCTCCTTGAAGCAACCCTATAGGGCCACATCGCTTATTGGAACTCAAACCAGGGATCTTCTATAATTAGGTTCCCCTCGCGCAGTAGATACCCGTCCAGACTGGTGATATCCCCCTCAGTATTCAAGAGAAGCAGCCAGGTCCCCTCCAGTATAGAAATGGATAATGCAGCCAGCAACCAACTCACATCACAAACAGGGCAAAGATAGAAAAAAGACCTCCCATAGTGTGAATCAGTTTTAATATATTATTAGAATAAAAAGCAGCCAAATGCCAACTCACATAACATTACATAAAACAAGCAGTAAACCTCATGCTATGAGTGTACTTGCATGGGTTAATTGGGTGCAGCAAGATGGCGTCCACGCCGAAAGTACATCACCACGCTCACATCCTAAGTGTTACGTCACATGACTTCATCAGGGCCCAGTGTTGTGTGACAGGGCACAGAGAACAGTAAATTTTGTTGTACCCTTGCAGAACGTGTGCAGAAAAACAGACGTCTCTGCACCATGGTGTGAACAAGTACTTACAAGTACAAAAAAACCTTCTGTGTGCAGAAGCCCCCCCAACAGCCCCCTAATACTTACCTGAGCCCCATTACGATGCAGAAATTTGCACACGAGAGCTTCGACTTTCTACAGGACTACAGACTTCTCTGGTACCCGAGAAGGATCGGGGCTTCTCTATGCAAAACCATTACTTAAAAGATAAGTATGGCATGCTTGTTAATAAAAATAAATTGCCTTTAATATCACGATCAATAATATTGGAAATGGTGTCACAAAAAAATCCATCAGGGAATAATCACAGGTAAGCTTGGGGAGTCAAATTCTGTAAGTTGCTCTATGAGCGGGGTGTTGTGATTTCACTCTAATGGGTTCCTGCCTGGAGATGTATGGTACCTCAGCTCATTATGAGTATGACTAGAGGGAGAGTAGAGAATAAAATGAGGAAAGAAAGAAAAAGGAGAGAGGAGAAGGGGAGAGAGGAGAAGGGAAGAGGGGAGGAAAGAAAACTAATGAACCCACCGAGCTTGTCAGGAATGGACTCAGCATTGGTGGTGGGACTCGCCTGCCGTGTGGGCTGCAGTACCAGAGCTGACCAGCGGGTGCTCTCAGCAATGGACTCAGCACTGGTGGTGGGACTTACCTGCCGTGTGGGCTGCAGTACCAGAGCTGACCAGCGGGTGCTCTTAGCAGCCAGAAGTTCACAATCAGCCAAACCTGGGGCTGATTACAGAAAGGTGTATATAAGGCATGACCGGGCCTGTGCTCTGGGCCTTGGTGTATGTTTTCCCATGAGCCTCTGTACCCTGTGTTCCTGCTTCGTTGCTGACCCGGCTTGATCCTGATCTCTGTTGACCGTCTCCTGTTCTGACTACTGGCTCATCCCTGACTATTCTTCTGCCTACTCCTATGCTGTTTGACCTCCTGTTGCTGTACCTTGGCTTGTGACCCGTTTACTCTTTGCCTGCTGCTCTGTACTGATCTGCCTCCACCGTTACCGACCCGGCTTGTCTGACCACGCTAACTACTCTGCCATCCATCCATCCTGCACGGATCCAGCCGTACCTGCAGATACCTCTGGCGGATCCCTCTACCACTAGCAGGTGTACTCAGGGGCTGCGACCTGGTCTCAGTCCTGCGCCAAGTCCATCCCCACCATCAGGGGCTCTGGTGAAAAGGCAGACTGGGGCTTAGACTCCGCGCCCTGGGGAATCCTGCCCTGAGGACCGCTAGAGGTACCACCAAACGGTCATTACAGAACCCTATGGCCGGCCTGACCGTTCCACCTCTCCAGCCCTGACTACGCCTGTGTTCCTGCACCTCCTAAAGATTAGTGGAAGGTTGGTTTGCTCACTGTGCGTTTTATATAGATATATATCTGGGTGGCTAATAATAAACTGTATTATATTACCTGCGTTTCCCTGTGTCAGTCCACACCTTTCTGGTCACTCCTTGATTCCTGACAGAGCTAATCATTCACTCCTCTGTTATCGCTCACCTTGACTATGACAACTCCCTTCTCAGAGGCCGACCTCTCCATAGGCTATCCTCTCTTCAGTCTATCATGAATGCTGCTGCCAGACTCTTCTACGTTATCAAACGCTCAATGTCCGCCACCCTGTTCTGCCAATCCCTCCACTGGCTTCCGATTACCCAGCAAATTAAATTCAAAATACTAAAACACAAAGATATTCACAACTCTGCCCCCACAGCTACACCACCAATCTTGTCTCCAAATATCACCCGAACTGTCCTTTCTACTCCTCCCAAGACCTCCTGCTCTCTAGCTGTCTTGTCTCCTCCGAGGCTTCTTCAGAGCCTCTCCCATCCTCCGGAACTCCCTACCCAAATCTGTCTAGCATTCTCCTACTCTAGCTGCCTTAAGGCAAAACCTGACAATCATCTCCTCAGGGTAGCCGATCACACCTCCAACTTACTGAACTTTTAAGTCTTCCATCAGCTCATCCCCCACAGCTATAACCTTTCATACCACTTGTTACAAGAAATATACAAATTTGGTGCTGGAGGGGTGGTGTGTAACTAAATTAAAGTCCATAAAGTCCATTAAAAGTCAATGTGGGAGACTATTAGCATTCGCAATGGAAAATACATGACCAAGAAACAGCATCAGCGGAAGCACCTTTAGAGCAAAGCTGGACTCTGTGTGTAAGAGGAAGAGGGGCGCCGGACTAAGCGCAGCATTAAAATGAATATTTATTTGCAATCAGACAATTGGCAGCTCACAGGAAAGAAGATAAAAAAAAAGGCATGCCACGACCGTGGTCCGGGCTCCCGGGAGGCAGAAGGAGGCAAGCGATCTGCAAGCATCTGATGTAGACAAGGAGGATATCCTGGTGCAGCCAGCTGTCACAGGAGTCCAGCGTGGACCGCAAAATGGTGCCAGGGCGGACGTGACGTCAGCGAAGGAACGTGATGACGTGGGTGGGCAGTGACGTGTTTGAATGCAGCAGCTACTTCCTCAGACCTCCTCAGAGGCCTTTTTTACCTTCTTTCCTGTGAGTTGCCAATTGTCTGTTCGCCAATAAATATTCATTTTAATGCTGCACTTAGTCCGGCGCCAATCTTCCTCTTTCATACCACTTGCCCCACCCTATTAGATTGTAAGCTCCTATGAGAAAGGCCTCCATTTAGATTGTAAAGCGCTGTGAAATCTGTTGGCACTATATAAATCCTGTATAAGAATTAATATTATTATAAAGGGAGAGAAGGGGGGCAGAGGGGAGAAGGGAATCCCAGAGGTCAATGTTAGCACTGAAAAGCTCTTCGACACCTTAATGACATCTCCAAGAAGCATGTGCTGAGCTGGGAAGGCAGGAAATGGTCTAACCAAGGCTGCCAGGTGAATAAGAATTTATCATGGATATCATTTACCATTTAACGACCACCCACCTGCAATGTACTGCGGACGAACGGCCACTGTGGGCAAAGCGACAGACCCATACACTGCTGCCTCCTTATGGGTTTCGGGGGCATGCATGTGCTCCCTCCTGGCTGACACCCACTGTGGTTGTACACAGCGAGAGCTTTTCAGCAAGTCCAAGCCAATGATTCACAGCCAGGAACTGCTGATCGGCTGCGTCCAATCACAGCCCACAGATCTGTACAGAGAAATATCTCTGTTTTGCAGGGATGAGAAACTTAAGAGAACTATTGGTAAAAGCAGCACACTGCATACACACTACACATAGTTAGGCACACATATCACCCCTTGATCACCCTAGATGTTAACCCCTTCCTAGCCAGTATCATTAGTACAGTGGCAGTGTCAAGTATTAGCACTGATCACTGTATTAGTGTCACAGGTGATGTCAGTGGCAGTCACTTCCCCCCAGTATCAGATTGCCCACCGCACTATTGCAGTCACATAAGTTGCTGATCACTGTCATTAGTAGAAGATAAAAAAAAGGGTTATGTACACGACTGAGAGGGCTTATCTTTAGAGAAGGTAGCGAGCCATTTATAGGGGAAATCTTTGGTCTATGAAGGGCAATAGACAAGGAAACCGAGTTAAAACGTTTCATGAGGCTAAACATCCAGCAAGGTTTACCTAAGCTGCCCCATAATGGCAGACTTCAGCTAATGGTATCTGAGAGCACAGACAAGGGTAAAGCAATATCATATAAACACTTATAGGAGATCACCTGTCTCTAGGTCTGCTAGGATGAAAACTGGTAGAAGCATGGCAAATACAGAACCAATGGAAAATTATTCCCCCCTCCCCCCTTGTGGGTCTCATGAGAGGATGTGGAGCAAGTAAGGGAAGTGAGAAGAAAGTGTAATTCTTACAATATAAATAATAGGGGGTTGATTTACTATAACTGGAGAGAGCAAAGTCTGGTGCAGCTCTGCATAGAAACCAATCAGCTTCCAGCTTTTATTATCAAAGCTTAATTGAACAAGCTGATGTTAGAAGCTGATTGGCTCCCATGCACAGCTGCACCAGATTTTGCACTCTCCAGTTTTAGTAAATCCCATTAAGTTTTAGTAAGCCCCATGGCGGCTAACACTTCCTCCCAGCACCACTGGAGTCATCATTTTCAATGCCAACCACAGGACTAGTTGCCTGGTGATTGCATGTTATCCCTGTGCCTGCGTGAGTCTCCTCTGTATACTCCGGTTTCCTCCCACACTCTAGAGACATGCTGGTAGGTTAATTGGCTCCTGTCTAAATTGGCCCTAGTATGTGTATGTATGAATGTGAGTTAGGGACTTTAGTCTAAGTTCCTTCAGGGTTAGGGACTGATGTAAACGCACAATATATGTGTAATGCGCTGCATAAATTGATGACGCTATAAAAGTACCGGTAATAAATAATAGTAATAAATTGTGCTAGACCCCATGAGAGCACAAGCTCGGGGGAAGACAATATTCAGGAGGGTTTAACCAAAATACAGGAAATAATATGGGAAGTACAGAAGACAGCTACTAATGGGTTGGGAGGGAGACAGAGCTGGATCTATGAACGGAGATAGGATTCAAATTAGGTGATGGCATTGCTCCAGGTTCCCCCACACTTCCCCTATGAAAATTCAGGCCGTACTGCCCCCAATTACCATAGATCCCGAGTGCCCATCAATCCAGGGATAAAGGAAACCTCAAAAGCTGACTAATAGTATCATCAGCTAACAGGAATCGGGCTGACAGGCCTCGTCATACAATAGCACACACCTCTCCATGCTGCCATATGCATGTGATATACATCGGAGTGTAGGCATCAGACAGACCACAACTAGAGAAACACTCAAACATGAGATAACAACGACTGAAAATGTGTGAAATATCAAACAACGGAAATAACATTAATGTAAAAAGACGTTATTGGTTGGGATCATTGTCTGTGGGTGATGTTGGGGAGATCAAGAACAAACATGGTGAAGGCTCTCCACCTCAGCGCCTCCTCGACCAATCAGTAAACCAATCCGGGTGCAGGCTTCATAGAGAAAACCTGTATGAAACGTGCAAATATCCGGGTACTAATGGCTGCTCAGTATTGTAGTATATTGTGTGTAATATATTAATATATTAAAAGGGTGCAGCGCTGGTAAAAATCACAAATATAATGTATATATGCTAAATTCATATATAGATAATTAATCATCAATAAGGTGACATTGTGCAAATTCATATGCAACTAGAATCTGTGACTAATATTGCAAAACAAAAAAAGAAAAAAAGAAAATTTTGAGCATATCAAAAGGTGACAGTGTGGTTGAAATCACAGACGGACGCATAGACGTCCACAAATTATTGAGCCTTGTATATAAATAGATAAGTAGGTGACATTGTGCAAGCATATATGCCACTATATTATATGGCTAATATCGTGAAAGGTCTATAACCAATCTAAATGAGTCCAAAAAATGTGAACAAGATCGCTGATGATCTTCAGGCGTCCAATAACCGGAAACGTGGATGGCTGTCGGGGACTCCTCGTGGTAAGGAAGATGAGCACAAGGGAGAATACATGGAGCAGAGCACAAGGGAGAATACATGGGACAGAGCACAGGTCAGGATACATGGGACAGAGCACAGGTCAGGATACATGGGACAGAGCACAGGTCAGGATACGTGGGACAGAGCACAGGTCAGGATACGTGGGACAGAACACAGGTCAGGATACGTGGGACAGAACACAGGTCAGGATACATGGGACAGAGCACAGGTCAGGATACATGGGACAGAGCACAGGTCAGGATACATGGGACAGAGCACAGGTCAGGATACATGGGACAGAGCACAGGTCAGGATACATGGGACAGAGCACAGGTCAGGATACATGGGACAGAGCACAGGTCAGGATACATGGGACAGAGCACAGGTCAGGATACGTGGGACAGAGCACAGGTCAGGATACGTGGGACAGAGCACAGGTCAGGATACGTGGGACAGAACACAGGTCAGGATACATGGGACAGAGCACAGGTCAGGATACATGGGACAGAGCACAGGTCAGGATACATGGGACAGAGTACAGGTCAGGATACATGGGACAGAGCACAGGTCAGGATACATGGGACAGAGCACAGGTCAGGATACATGGGACAGAGTACAGGTCAGGATACATGGGACAGAGTACAGGTCAGGATACATGGGACAGAGCACAGGTCAGGATACATGGGACAGAGCACAGGTCAGGATACGTGGGACAGAGCACAGGTCAGGATACGTGGGACAGAGCACAGGTCAGGATACATGGGACAGAGCACAGGTCAGGATACGTGGGACAGAACACAGGTCAGGATACATGGGACAGAGCACAGGTCAGGATACGTGGGACAGAGCACAGGTCAGGATACATGGGACAGAGCACAGGTCAGGATACATGGGACAGAGCACAGGTCAGGATACGTGGGACAGAGCACAGGTCAGGATACGTGGGACAGAGCACAGGTCAGGATACGTGGGACAGAGCACAGGTCAGGATACGTGGGACAGAGCACAGGTCAGGATACGTGGGACAGAGCACAGGTCAGGATACGTGGGACAGAGCACAGGTCAGGATACGTGGGACAGAGCACAGGTCAGGATACGTGGGACAGAGCACAGGTCAGGATACGTGGGACAGAGCACAGGTCAGGATACGTGGGACAGAGCACAGGTCAGGATACGTGGGACAGAACACAGGTTGCATGGAAGCCACCTAGTTGCATATTATAGATTGGACACATGCTGGATGGTGTAGTATCTCTATGTTTGTTATGAAGTATCTTGAATGGGACTTTGAGAACTGTTGTTCATTGTAATCTTTACAAATATTCAACTGAATTTCTGTCATCTGTAACAAATATCTTTATTCGAATAAATGCATCTCTCTGGAAAAGGACTATTGGTTGCTGCGGGAATAGTACATATATAAATACACCCGGGTCATCTGGAGAAGGGCTGGATCTCCATGTTTGATATGAAGTATCATTATAATAAGAAAAGTAGTATATATTCCATGAAGCGGCAGGACAAAGTCAACCGGTACCCAGGGCAGATGCTGAATTGAGTGAAAAAGATTCGTGGGGCAATTCCTCATCAGACACTGAAAACGATTCTGCGACTTTGCTCAGCGATGAGCGAACTTGGCGCTCTATTTCAAATTTCAGTGTTTTTGGTTTGATTATATTATTGAATTAAATTTATTATTATATTATTATTTTTATGATTATTTATTAAATTATAATTTATGATTTCGTGTTTCAAATTTGAACATACCCGGGATGTTTACTAGACTCTTGTTCGGACAGATTTCAGTGAGCTATTCCTAAAAATTACAGACCTACAATAAAAAAAACTACATATTTCCATGCAAAAAAATGTACCGCTTTGAGCACAGAAATATGGACATAATCAGACAACTAGGGAGGTTAACTAGTTGCCGACCGCAGATAGCCGAATGACGGCTAAACTGCAGCCGGCCAGTTCTGAGTGGACGTCATATGACGTCCCCCCAGAACGCGCTCTCCTCCTCTCCTACGGACACAGCTGATCACGTGATGTGGTAAAAGGCCGATCACAGCGCCCTTTTACCACGTGTCCAATGACACGCTGATCAGAGGGAAATGCAAGTGCCGCTTCTCGGCTGCACTTTCCTCACGCTGTCAGATCGTGAGGAAAGTACTGCCGAGAACCGGCAGTTGACAGAGTGGGGATCGGCACCGATCAACAGGGCACTGATGATCAGTGCCCTGATGATCGGTGCCCAGCAGTGCCGCCGCAAGTTCCGCCCACCTGTGCCCAGCAGTGCGTACACGAGCTCCGCCCACCTGTGCCCAGATCACCCACCTGTGCCCAGCAGTGCACCCACCTGTGCCACTCTGCAGTGTCACACACCTGTGCCCAGAAGTGCCACCTACCTGTGTTCAGCAGTGCCACCCACCTGTGCCCACCCACCTGTGCCCACCAGGGCCACCCACCTGTGCCCACCCACCAGTGCCACCCACCAGTGCAGCCCAGCAGTGCTGCCAGTCAGTGCCCAGGGGTTGTGCCAGTCAGTGCCGCCAGTCAGTGCCCAGCAGTGATGCCAGTCAGTGCCATCTATCAGTACCCATCATCAGTGTCACCTATCAGTGCCGCCTATCAGTGCTGCATATTAGTGCCGCCTATCCGTGACACCTCATTAGTGCTGTCTATCAGTGCCGCCTATCCGTGACACCTCATTAGTACTGCCTATCAGTGCCCTTTAGTGCTGCCTATCAGTGCCCATCAGTGCCGCCTATCAGTGCCCATCAGTGCTGCCTCATCAACGTACATCAGTGAAGGAGAAAAAATACCTTTTTGAAAAATTTTATAATAGAAACAAAGAAACTTTTTTTTTTTTTAATTTTTTTCAATTTTTATTTATAGCGCAAAAAGTAAAGCGCCCAGTGGCAATTAAATACCACCAAAAGAAAGCTCTATTTGTGAGAAAAAAATGATCAAAATTTCATATGGGTACAATATTGCATGACCGCGCAATTGTCAATCAAAGTGCGACAGCGCTGAAAGCTGAAAATTGGCCTGGTAAATAAGGGGGTATAAGTGCCTGGTAGGCAAGTGGATAAAAAGGCATGGGAAGTTTAGTACTGCCACTTTGGAAGACCTCTAAAAACGAATTTAGGATGCCCTCCCACCTGTGAATTCACCCGCACTTTTTTAAAGATGTAAGAACCCCAGGGGGAGTTCCTGCGATTAGTTGCAGGAGAAAGCCTCATTGAAAGCAAATGGGAGGCTGTCAGCTTGATGCTTTTAATATTTCATTCACCAGTCCTAATAAATATGAGCATAGTCTCGCATGTAGCTGGACTCACTGACTAGTTGTAAATGCTACAAAGGGGGGTGTTTATAAAACATCTGCATGGCTGTTGGTCCATTGAATGTTCCAGGCTTTATTCTCTGCCATTTGAAGGTGTGAATACAGAACATACCACATTACGGCCCCTGGATGGGTTATAGGAGCACATATATTACCTGTGATACTCAGCTCTGACTACTGGCCATAAAGCCGTATTTTCCACATTAATACATTCGAATTGCAGGGAATATAACCGGGAAACTTCTAACTGCTTGAGGACCGCCTACCGCAGTTTTACTGCAGCAGAGAAGCCTTGCTGTGCCAGATCACCCACATGTACGTGATGGGGCACATCCAGGTACAGGGCACATGTCACATAGTTCATCTCTTGATTGCCCCTAGATGTTAACCCCTTTCTAGCCAGTGTCATTATTACAGTGACAGTGTATAGAATTAGCAATGATCAGTGTATTGGTGTCACTGGTGGTGTTAGTGACAATAAGTCAGTTCACACAAAGTGTCAGATTGCACGCCGCACTATCACAGTCCTACTATAAGTCGCTGATCGCTGCCATTACTACCATTTAGAAAAATAAAATAAATAATAATAAATATATATACACTCTTTGGGATATTACATTTTATCCAAAGGCATGTAGCAGAATACATGTTGGCCTAAATTTCTGAAGACATTTTATTTTTTTTTTATTAGATATGTTTTATAGCAGAAAGTGTTTATTTCCCCCAAACTCTTCAGTCTTTTTTGTTTATAGAAAAAACGAAAAAAAATTATATACCACCAAAGCAAAGCTGTACTTGTGTGAATAAATACTGTAAATTTAAATTGTGTTCAGTGTTGCATAACCGAGCAATTGTCAGCTAAATCAAGAAGTGCCGCACAGCAGAAAATGGCCTCCTCATGAAGAGAGTAAAATCTCCTGGGGGTTAAGGGGTTAAATCCCATAATATAACCTAAGCTGACGACATGGGAATCCAATAAAACAAAAATATACCACCGTATGTTTCTTTGACACTGTGTCAGAAAACAAACCAAAAAAACAAATCCAGGCTGCCTGTGTCCATGAGTGACATGCCATGGCACACATCCCGTCACCTCACTTGTCCTGAACACTTTCTATTGAATGCTCCTCATCCATGCTGTCTGCTCAGTCTGGCATAGGAGTGAATACCATTTCCGCTGCCAATTTGCCAAATCAGCCACATGATCATCAAGAAAAATCTATTAGTAAATTGATGGAAGAAGCAACACAATCTCCTCCAAAGAATAGGAGTAGTAAGCTCCTGTGAAGTACAGACAGTAAGGGCCGTCTAGCTGCAGTGCGTTCTCCCTGGCAGTTTAGTGCTTCCAGGAGGAAGAGGTGCCACGTCCAGCCCTGCTGCATGCAGCCGGTCAGTCTACAGAAGGCTGGAGCAGGGCTGAAGGCCGCACACCAAGCGGTGCCTTCCCCGGGATGTCCCCTCCCAGCAGGACACCCAATCAAGCAGATGCCGCTTCTGCCAGCTTCCCATAGAGGCGGATGAAGATCAGACCACTCTGTCATCCTCTATATATAGGAGACAGGAAGCAATGAGCATACATCACTTCTGGTTAGCCTGGATGGAAACGGCGCCATTTTTAAATATGGAAAGCATTTGATCAGAGATCATGGTGTGAGAAAATGGTTTTATGGGCAGAGGACAGATCTGGGGTCTTACTGACCCCAAATCTCTCCATACAGAGTACCTGTCACATGCCCATTGTTATCAGTGATGGTTACATTCCTTGTGACAGCAATAAAAGTGCCCCCCCCCCCCAAAAAAAGCACATCTTTTCCAAGAAAAAAAATGTGCATTTATCATTTTTTACAAGGAGCCTAGAAAGCATTGAACTGTGATCAGCAGATCGTTGGTGCAGTGCAGGTCTCCTGCAGACCTGTCAGTATATCTGTGTGCTTGAACATCGTATGGGCAACCAGATAGACCCTGAAAGGAAGAGAGAATGACCAACCGTAAGGAGTTCTGTACATATACAATGTATTATATAACGGGTCCTGTATGTATACAATGTATTATATAACGGGTCCTGTATGTATACAATGTATTATATAACGGGTCCTGTATGTATACAATGTATTATATAACGGGTCCTGTATGTATACAATGTATTATATAACGGATCCTGTATGTATACAATGTATTATATAACGGGTCCTGTATGTATACAATGTATTATATATTGCACCCTGTATGTATACAATGTATTATATATTGCACCCTATATGTATACAATGTATTCTATATTGCACCCTGTATGTATACAATGTATTATATATTGCAGCCTGTATGTATACAATGTATTATATATTGCACCCTGTATGTATACAATGTATTATATATTGCACCCTGTATGTATACAATGTATTATATTGCAGCCTGTATGTATACAATGTATTATATATTGCACCCTGTGTGTATACAATGTATTATATATTGCACCCTGTATGTATACAATGTATTATATATTGCACCCTGCATGTATACAATGTATTATATATTGCACCCTGTGTGTATACAATGTATTATATATTGCACCCTGTATGTATACAATGTATTATATATTGCACCCTGTATGTATACAATGTATTATATATTGCACCCTGCATGTATACAATGTATTCTATGGGTGGTTTAAATAAAATAAAAAGGGTAGTTGATGTCCTGTATAAATGTAAAACATAACAGCGCCGCACTATAACACAACCAACATGTATACAATGTATTATATATTGCACCCTGCATGTATACAATGTATTATATATTGCACCCTGCATGTATACAATGTATTATATATTGCACCCTGTATGTATACAATGTATTATATATTGCACCCTGTATGTATACAATGTATTATATATTGCACCCTGTATGTATACAATGTATTATATATTGCACCCTGTATGTATACAATGTATTATATATTGCACCCTGTATGTATACAATGTATTATATATTGCACCCTGTATGTATACAATGTATTATATATTGCACCCTGTATGTATACAATGTATTATATATTGCACCCTGTATGTATACAATGTATTATATATTGCACCCTGTATGTATACAATGTATTATATATTGCACCCTGTATGTATACAATGTATCATATATTGCACCCTGTATGTATACAATGTATTATATATTGCACCCTGTATGTATACAATGTATTCTATGAGTAGTTGATCTCCTGTATAAATGTAAAACATAACAGCGCCGCACTATAACACAACCAACATGTATACATGTATGTACATAGAAGGTAAACCTCAAATCATCCCAAATAACATGTAAACACAAATCCTCAGTCCAAAGTGCTATTACAAATAATGTCTGCAGATAAGAAATGAGAAGTGATGAAGGGATCTTCAGACTCCGCAGTGAAAAAACCCGTCCACGCCAGCAATCAGATGGTGCACAGTGCACCCCAACCAAACATGCAACACGGCTCCTTACCAGACACGTCTGACCACTGCGTTACAAATGGTCATAAAGCGCTTAGGAGATTGAGGTCTTCCTCCGACCAATCAGACTCCTCCGCCAGAGCCAATAAAAGTTGTACCACCAAGATCGCTCAATGATAAGATATAAAGGACACTCCTATAGTATAAAACTGGAGATCGGGTTTATTCAAAACGTAAAAACGGACAGAATCAGCTTCACAAGCATATGTGACAACAGAGGGCGTTCCTACGGGCGTACACAAACCTGGTCCCGACCGTCCAATCAGATCCGATTGTCACATACACTTGTGAAGCTGCTATTGTCTTGTTGTGGAAGTGTGCATGTTTACGTTTTTATAGAACATAACGTGGGCTGAAGGTCTGATCACAGTGACAGCCAATCAGAGGCTATCACAGTGATTGGGTGATCTGGTACTAGGAGTCCAGGTTCCCCACTGTTGGTACCAGACCCGGAGCTCTCGGTGCACGCTCTCAGCACACAGAAATGCATGTATGCGGCCTCACAGATAAAGACTCCCTTGTGTGAGGACACACGTGTACAGGCGGCAGGAAGCGGTTAAACCTTTCTGATGTCATTACATACCTGATTTTAGGCTAAATGACATAATTGCTGGGTCTCTGTGCTTTTCTCTGCAATGCAGGCAGATCAGGGCACGGAGGGTGCTGTACATGGCTTCCGTCCTCCTTTGGAGAGGTCGTCCTCCACATAATACTCTGCAATAGAAGTCATAATTAGAGGCAATGTTCAGACTTGGCTACACAGATCATTTATCATCGATGACACCTTGAAGACAAGTGATTGAAGTGCATCTATAGACAAAATTTATTTTTTGGGATTAGAAATAGTGGGGAGGGGTAAGCAGCCCTGTCATATCTCTATGGTCAGCTGTGTCCCCACTGGGGGTCTCACCCCCATATTTTTCCATTATCCCAGAAATAGAAAGTGAAGAGCATTGCATTACATTGAGTGGAGCACAGGGGGGACATCAGAGGTCTTGTACACCCCGAATAGCCCATTAACTACCTGCCGACCGCAGATAGCCGAATGACGGCTGCACTGCGGCCGGCCAGTTCTGGGTGGACGTCATATGACGTCCCCCCAGAACGCGCTCTCCTGAGCGCCCCATGGGGTGCGCACCCGGCGATCTCCGTGATCGCTGTGTCCTACGGACACAGCTGATCACGAGATGTAGTAAAAGGCCGATCATACCGGCCTTTTACCACGTGATCAGCGGTGTCCAATGACACGCTGATCACAGGGAAATGCAAGTGCCGGTTCTCGGCTGCACTTTCCTCACGCTGTCAGATCGTGAGGAAAGTACTGCCGAGAACCGGCAGTTGTCAGAGCGGGGATCGGCACCCATCATCAGGGCACTGATGATCAGTGCCCTGATGATCGGTGCCCAGCAGTGAGACCCGCAGGTTCCGCCCAGCAGTGCGCCCACTAGCTCCGCCCACCCGTGCCCAGCAGTGCACCCACCTGTGCCCAGCAGTGCCCCCACCTGTGCCCAGCAGTGCACCCACCTGTGCCACTCTGCAGTGCCACCTACCTGTGCCCAGAAGTGCCACCTACCTGTGCCCAGAAGTGCCACCTACATGTGCCCAGCAGTGCCACCCACCAGTGCCACCCACCTGTGCCCACCCACCAGTGCAGCCCAGCAGTGCTGCTAGTCAGTGCCACCAGTCAGTGCCCAGGGGTTGTGCCAGTCAGTGCCGCCAGTCAGAGCCCAGCAGTGATGCCAGTCAGTGCCGTCTATCAGTACCCATAATCAGTGTCACCTATCAGTGCCGCCTATCAGTGCTGCATATCAGTGCCGCCTATCCGTGACCCCTAATTAGTGCTGTCTATCAGTGCCGCCTATCCGTGCCACCTCATTAGTACTGCCTATCAGTGCCCTTTAGTGCTGCCTATCAGTGCCCATCAGTGCCGCCTATCAGTGCCCATCAGTGCCGCCTCATCAACGCACATCAGTGAAGGAGAAAAAATACCTGTTTGAAAAATTTTATAAAAGAAACAAACTTTTTTTTTTTCAAATTTTTTGCACTTTTTTTTTTATAGCGCAAAAAGTAAAGCGCCCAGTGGCGATTAAATACCACCAAAAGAAAGCTCTATTTGTGAGAAAAAAATGATCAAAATTTCATATGGGTACAATGTTGCATGACCGCGCAATTGTCAATCAAAGTGCAGCAGCGCTGAAAGCTGAAAATTGGCCTGGTAAGGAAGGGGGTATAAGTGCCTGGTAGGCAAGTGGTTAAAGAGATGTCACAAAACAATCATCACATAGGGAACTTCTTGTACCCTTAAGTTAGGAGAAAAGGTGACATTTAAAAAAAAAAGGAAAAAAACAAAACATTATTTTAAATTGTAAAAAATGAAAATCTCAAAATATTGCAAAAAACGAAAGTGCAATGTCCATAGCAACAAGGCGCAATATATATAGTTCCAGATATACCAACCCATTACTACAAAACATAACTCTAGATATCCAAAGGCAGCCCATAGCAACCGGGCAGCCCATAGCAACCGAAATTCAACCGATTTATCGTCCGAAAATTAGACCCAAGAATAATCGGACAATTTTTGCTCTGTTAATGAGTCAATGGCACCGGCCGATTTTCGTGGTTCCTCCCCTTTTCAGTGATCGGGCATGTTGGAAAATTTGAGAAAAATGATCGATTTTCAACTCAATGATGGTCAAATCGTACGATCGTTTTTCCGACAAGAGTACAAGTGTGAGCCGTGACCTGGAAGGAACAGAAGTTTCGCCTGTTATATGGGGAGAACTGTATGACTTGGTCGGCCGATGTTCAGAATCATTGATGACAACCATCAAATTACCCAGCGAATGACGTTTCTGATTTTCGGACGAAAAATCGTTCCGAATTCGACCCGTGTATGGCCTGCATTAATCCTAACCGTGGTCCTGAAAACTGACAGGACAATAAGAAAAAAAAAATTAATTTTTGTTTACAGATTGCATGGATAACCCATAATAACAGCTCGCAGTACTTGGCAAACTGTCCAGACACCATAGCAACAGTACAATGACCATAGCAACAATATACAACATATATAGTTCCAGAGATACCAATCCATTACTAGAGAACACGCCTCTAGATGTCCATGGAGAGCCCATAGCAACCGGGCAGAGTCCATAGCAACAGCAAAAAAACAAACTCTTCCCCCACAGTATACAGCAGACTGAATGTACAATACAGATATAGAAAAATCCTATCCACAGAGCAGCAAATATAAACATTTACATCGAAATTCACTTCTTTGTAGGAATATGATCATTAGGACCCGTGGTGTACACCCAAAATACACAGGACCCCCATTATATGCCCCGCCCCTCTTCCTCCTGCCCTTCCCCCATCATAGCATGCTGATGTAGTAAATAATAAGCATGTTTCCAAAAACTGACAGAATAAAAAAAAATATATATATATTTTTTTTTCGTTTACATTTTTTGTTTACTGATTGCATGGATAACCCATAATAACAGCTCACAGTGCTTGGCAACAGTACAATGTCCATAGCAACAATGTACAATATATATAGTTCCAGAGATACCAATCCATTACTAGAGAACACGCCTCTACATGTCCATGGAGAGCCCATAGCAACCAGGAACAGTCCATAGCAACAACAAAAAAACCAAACAAACAAACTCTCCCCCCACAGTATACACCAGACTGAATGTACAATACATACATATATATATGATCATAATCCCCCAAAAGAAGGAAAAATAAAAATGTAGATCCAAGTTTACTTCTTTGTTGGGATATGCCACTAAATCTCAGCCATGTTTCTGAAAATAAACAAATTAATACTGAAAACATTTTTTGTCTATAGATTGCATTAAGAAAAATACTAAAAAAAATAAATAAAAAAGAATCACAGAACAACATCAGCCAAGAAATCACTCTGTAATTGTAAGTAATGGTAACTTCATGACCAAATCTGTCAGCTGATCACAGTGATGGAAAGCTTCCTCCAGTCCCTAAGGGATCCTGTGCATTTGTCACACCTCAGCCACAGCTCAACCAGATAGAGTTTCAAAACACTTTACACCTCTGCTGCAAAAGTGGCAGTTGGAACCTACTGCAGGCGCACTGTGATGACATCACACTTCTGGCAGCACAATGATGACATCACAGTGCAACCTGCAGAAGTCTAAACGTGGGCTGCAGGCAGTCAGTCTATTTCTGACAGAGCAGGAAGGAGGTTGTGTTTCTTGTGTATCCAGAGAGAGTTTGATTTCTTGGAGAACAAACCGAAGACTTACAGAAATGACCAGAAGACTTCAAATCAACCGATCCGTCCCGATATTAACCACCAGAGAGGAACCTGCAGAGAACAGACCGGACATGGAAATTAAGCCCCACCCCAGCAGATATTCTGCCCAACTTGCCCATCAGAATTCCACCCCTGAGGGCGAGTGTCGGCCATTTTTTGGCCGGGTTGCGGCTCTTTTCCGTCGTCTATTCCGTCGAGGAAGAAAGAAATACAACATTGTTAGGGATCCAGAAGGTAAATTTTAAGATCTATACAACATACAAGCTGGCTGAACAAATCCATTTTATTTAGAGGAGTTACATTGTATCTTCTTATTGGTAAACAGCCTCTCATATACCCCGCCCCTAATTATACCCCCTATTCCCATTGGTGGCCGGCGACTCATACTCCGCCCCATCACTGTGTATCCAGTAAGGATACAAGATCATTGGTGTGCAGTGTTGTATGACGGAGTCATTGTCAGTCACACTATCACAGCACTGACAATGGGAATGAAGAGGGATTACCGGCTCATACTCAAGTAGGTTAAAGTGCATCTATAGACAAAATGTATTGTTTGGGGTTTAGAAAGGGTGGTGAGGGGTTAGAAGCCCTGTCATATCTTCACTGTCAGCTGTGTCCCCTCTGGGGGGGTCTCACTCCGATATTTCTCCATTATCCCAGAAATTGAAAGTGAAGTGGCAGCCAATATAGCAGAAATGTAAGCATTGCTCTGGGTTAAGCCGCTGCCACAGCTGAGCTGCACATTCTAGCAGCAACCAATCACAGCTTTCCTTTAAATCATGGCTGCTCAACCTGTGGCCCTCCAATTGTTGCAGAACTACAAGTCCCATGAGGCATTGCAAGCCACTGACAGTTACAAGCATGACTCCGAAAGGCAGAGGCATGATGGGACTTGTAGTTCCGCATTAGACAGAAGGCCTCAGGTTGAGCACCCTTGTATTAAATATAAAACCTGCACAGGAGACGTGACAAATGGAGGACGTGACAAATGGAAGACGTGACAAATGGAAGACGTGACAAATGGAAGACGTTTACCTTTTCAGCTTACTTTTGCATAAGGCACAGAATCCAGATCTGTATACTGTAAGCTGCTGCCGCACATCTTCACATTAACACACACAGCATCCTCTGCACACCAGCTGAAAGTTCAAGTTAGGCTTCTGACGAGGCTTTCCGCACTGTACCTCAGAATGAGGTAAAGGTGGCACAGAAAGGGCGACTGAAAGGATCACATTAAATGTAATATTGTTAGATTGGGAAGATTGAGTCTTATTTGGAGCCAAAACGTATTTTTATTTACTAAGGCCGGGTTCACACCTATGCAGGCTGCGTTTCAGCCGTTTCTGCATTACGTTTTGCACCTGAGTTTTTGCCTCACTTTGTAGGGAGTTTCTCTTACTTCCTGAGGCATCACCAGGACAGGAAAAGAAGTGAAATTTCCCCAGTGGGACACAGAGGGCAAAAAATATCCCCATTGGGTTTAAATCCGTTCCAACTCTAGATTTAGCTATACATACACTTTACAAACAAAACATAAAAATGGATTATAAAAATAGCAGCCAAATCATCGGGCTTTAGTTCTGTTCAGCCAGTCTTGTGATTTATTTGATTCATCTTGAGGTAGTTGATAGTCTAGAAACACAAAATATATGAAACGAAGGTAATCAATTTTTTTTTCCCCCCTCTAGAAAATGTGATCCCTCCAGAGACTACCGACATCGAAGACATTGTGCCCGCCTCAGAAAAGGAGAGCACAAGCAGCTCAGACAGCATCTACTTTTCAGCAGAGGAGTCTGAGAACACGACCCAATCCACCGATGCCACAGACACTGAGGAGACTGTGCACAACCCGACATTTTGGGTTCTATTCTCAATCCTCATGTCTGTGTTTGAGACGAATGATCTAGAGATCGACACCTCTTCAAAGGCTGTGTCTGAAGGAGGACACCTAAAATGTTCTTGGTCTATATGCTTAGCAAGGGAGACTGAGAGCACAGGCAGCTCAGATGATACCGAGGAGACCATCACTCCAGGTTTGGGTGCCTCAGAAGAGGACACCAATTTCACCACCATGGAGGGGACTGTGCCTGACTCAGTAGATGGTACTGGGTCTACCACCACTGACGAAAGCGAGTACAGCCTTGCAAGAGCGACCAAAAGCAGCTCAGACAGCATCTACTTCTCAGCAGAGGAGACTGAGTCCTCCCCATCTGTAGAGACTGTGGCTGCACCAATAGACAGGCTAGATATCAGCCTCCATACAGACACTGTGTCATTTCCAGAAAGCGGGACGGAGATCACCGCTACTACAGACGTTAAGTCTGAATCCGAAGACACAGTCCAATCCACCAAGATCGCACACACTGTGGAGATTCCACGCAGCGTAAAAGAAAGGATTAAATTCTACGAGGAGACTGTGTTTGCCCTAAAAGAGGGGAGTGCCACAGACATTGTGGAAACTGTGCCCACCTTAATAGATGGGATTGAATCCACAATTGTAGAGACTGTGGCTGAACTAAAAGGTGGGTTAGGGATCAGCATCTCTACAGAAACTGAGTCAACTTCAGAAAGCGGGACGGAGATCACCGCTACTGCAGACGTTAAGTGTGACTCAGAAGACACAGTCCAATCCACCAAGATCGCACACACTGTGGAGACTCCACGCAGCGTAAAAGAAAGGATTAAATTCTACGAGGAGACTGTGTTTGCCCTAAAAGAGGGGAGTGCTACAGCAGACATTGTGGAAACTGTGCCCACCTTAATAGATGGGATTGAATCCACAATTGTAGAGACTGTGGCTGAACTAAAAGGTGGGTTAGGGATCAGCATCCCCACAGAGACTGTGTCAATTCCAGAAAGCGGGACTGAGATCACCGCTACTGCAGACGTTAAGTCTGACTCAGAAGACACAGTCCAATCCACCAAGATCGCACACACTGTGGAGACTCTACGCACCGTAGAAGAAGAAGAAAGGATTACATTATACGAGGCCACCGTGTTTGCCCCAAAAGATGAAACGAAATCCACAGACACTGCGGACAGTTCTGAAGGTTTGGTTGAGATCACCGCTATTCCAGACAATAAGGCTGACACAGAAGAAAGACTCCAATCCACCAAAGTCACAGACATTGTGGAGACAGTTCCTGCCGAACTCACCGTAGAAGAAAGGATTAAATTCTATGAGGACACTGTGTTCGCCTCAGCAGATGGGAGTGAATCCACAGAGTCTGTGTGCAGCTCAGGTTTGATTGAAACCATCGCTACTGCAGACAATGTGTTTGAGCCAGAAGACACAATCCAATCCAACGAGGTCACAAACATTGTGGAGACTGTACCCACCTCAGCAGATGGGACACAATTCACAATTGTAGAGATTGTGGATGAGCTAGGGATAAGCATCCCAACAGAGACTGTACTGTCATTCCCAGAAAGCAGTGCTCATGAGCATCCACCGACCACCCGAGAGGAACCTGCACAGGACAGGCCCCACCCCAGCGGAGAATCTGTCCAACCTGCCCAGCAGCGTTCCACTCCTGCGGGAAGAGTACAAGAATTCTTTAGGAAGGTCGGGGCTTTTTTCCATCTAACCAGAAGAAAAGATCCTGAAGGTAAGAATCGTGAATATGCCATATAAGTTTTGACTGAACAAGATTCATTTTATTTAGAGATTTTTTTTTTTTCTTATTAATTATTGGTGGGGTCTCAGTATAAATCTAATAAGACCACAGCAGAACTACAAATCACAGACCCCAAAGGAAATTTTTGATGGAGGCCCCCAGCCACCCCTCTATGTTTTTTCATACTTCTAAATCATTATCAGTTTATTTAGCACACCCCCAATTCTAGCCTTTATTGACAGGGGCAGTGACGTATAATATAGCTTCTATCTCAATGATCACCCTGTATTATCTAATGTAATCCTGCATTGCTGGTCGCTGTTTGATGACCCCTAATATAAGACCCTCCTATTGGTGCCTCTTTTAAAAACCTCATTTCCATTGGTCCTTCCTAAAATTTTCCCCTATTGAAATATCATCCTACAGAACAAAGCTCACCCGTAGGAATGATTGAGAAGTATGAAGTCATTTTGCAACCTTCACTTGTTCAGTTAACTTTATTTATATTTGGAAAACTCAATAAAATTCATTGAAATAAAACATAGATGGAGATAAACTAATCCTTCTTTTTTCTCTTTAGACATCAACCTGATCCATTCAGAGGATGACAACAATCCGACTATAAATAGCTTCAATTATCATAAGGTGCTTGGAGAAGGAGCGTTTGGGAAGGTAAGTGATTGGATTTACAATTTCTCTGATTTCTATTAAGGGAGGGAGACGTAAGAACTCACTTCAAGGCAGGATTACCCTGTTATGGTTGTGCCGTAACATACATCATGGTAAGGCAGACCATTTATTTCTAACGCTTCAAAATATACTACAAAAGGTGAATTAGTGAGGAATTATGGGGTGCTATTAAAGTAGAATTCAAATTAAATCTACCTAGCATTAAAAATGCCCCCTCCCCCTCTTAACACCAGCGCTAGCTGACCTGTGTAAGAAAGATACTTATCCATTTTCAGCCTGTTGTAGTCCGGTTATGTGATCACCTGTGCCAGCCAGCGGAGGTGACAGGGTACAGGGGAGAGTGCTCCAACAATGGCTGGTAAACTCTGGAAAAAGGACGTCATCCATTGGTTTCCATGTCCCAGCCGTTCTCGGTATGCCCTCTTCTCCCATGCTGCCACCGCTTGCTGATACAGAGGAGCCCGATCACATAACCAGTCTGGAGCGGCCTTAAAATACGTAGGTGTATACCCAAAAAGAAATATCATTGGTGGGTGATCCGGCCTTCACTTAACAATACTAATATCCTATTACTTTTTCTCCTTCAGGTGTTCCTGGCATCACATCGTGACGTCGATCAAGTGTTGGCAGTAAAAATGGCCAAAAAATCTTCAGTGCCTTATGGAAAAGATTTGATAGAGCGCCAAGCCCTGGAAGCAATGGAGGGTAACAGGTTCATCCCGCAATTATACGCTACTTTTCAGACAAAGGTAAGCAGATTTATCTTTCACTTATTTTCGTGGACTTTCAGGAGAGTCCAAATCAATTAGAATATCACATTCTCCTACCCCTTATAGCTCTCCAATCACTTGTGTTGGTAAATGTTAGGCAACCAGTCTGTTCTGTAACCTTGAAGAGCTTTTGATGGTCATCCAAATAGGTTCTTTGGTTCTTGCTGCTTGGAGATAGGATCATAATGTCTTCAACATCACAGAACAAGCCCAGTAAATGTGACTATTACTACCTATAAAATGACCTGAATAAATAAGACCCGTCACAGACATGTTACTACGTTTTTCACTGAAAGTCCCCAAATGTGAGAAGTTGAGGGTGAAGGGTTAAATATGGACTCCCATAGTAAATAATGAATGCATTCTAATTGTTATGTTTTTTTCTTCTTTTAGAGTTACTTATTCTACGTCATGGAGTACGTGAATGGTGGAACACTTTACAACTTCATAAACAAGAGGGCTCCTGTGGATGATGACACCATAAGGTAAGTACTAATTTGGGGCATGTTGGTAGTGGGGAGGGAGGTAGAACATACTGAACTGTAGATAGATCACTTTTAAGTTATGGGGCCTTTGTATTAAAGGGGGTGATGGGACTTGTCTGCTTTACTTAACCCTCTCCAGGTACTCTAGTCAGGAGCCTTTCTCCTATGCTAGGATTGTTCAATGTTTTTAATGAGAAAATGCAGAGGGAATAGGGAAGGAGGATAGCTGAGATGGCAGACATTGCCTGTATTGATTACATATAATGCTAGCCAGAAGGACATAATTTGTACCCTGACCAATGGGAGTCTGCCAAAAGCCATGGGAGGGACACATAGACCTGAGATTGTAGCTCGATCTTTCCAAACATTTACTCTAATATCCAAGGGTAGCTGACACTACTTATAGGGTGGGATTCAGGAAGAGCTAACTAATGAGAGATTGGTATAATGCAGACATCCATGGTTGTGCTCTTAGGTGGACAGTCATGTCATTGGTGCTTAGAAACCTTTACAGTAATAACTCCATAATGAGAATACATCAGGGTTTGTTTACAGCCAAATAAATAATCAATATACATATAAAAAAAAACTAAATATCGCTATTACAATATTTTGTTCAAATGATTTAGCAATATACAAAATGTCTTCAAAAATATACCTATTCCCTGTAGCATTGGGATCGGGGAATATTAATTGTGCACCTAGATTGTTATAAGACAAGTTTCTCACTAATATATTTTTTTCTT
This sequence comes from Staurois parvus, assembly GCF_062004578.1. NCBI lineage: Eukaryota > Metazoa > Chordata > Amphibia > Anura > Ranidae > Staurois > Staurois parvus. The sequence continues at coordinate 31,322 of NW_028321123.1, forward strand.
CTCTTTCCATCAGATTTATTGCGGCTGAGATACTGTGTGGCATACAATTTATTCATGCCAGATCCATCGCACATTGGTAAGTAATAGAGTCGCCATATTTTATTGTTCTAGAACATTTGTCTCCAAACTGAGGCCCGAAGGCCAGATTCATAACAGCCTGCTTACCCTTTTCTTCTTCTTCTTTACAGTGACCTACATGTAAACAACATCCTCATCGATAGTACCGGACATGTCAAGATTATCGACTTTGGCTTGGCAAGGAAGCTGGAAAATCCTTTCTTCTGGGACACCACATTTATTACGCCCCTGGAGGTAAGGTTCACACTGTCCATTTATTGGCGGTGCTGTAGTGTTTTTCTGGCCACAAAGAGTTTCTTATCTACTTCTCTGGAGCAATTGGTTTTATTTCTCACGCACCTTAACACTTGTTCATTTTTTAATATATTGAACTTTATTGCTATTACAAGGGGCCAATAACCCCCTTTTGTCATAGTACTGAGTGGATGATAGGCATTCCCAATGAGACATTACGGGTCTCCCTGGAGGTGCAGGAGAGCCCACAAACCACGGAGGGGAGTGTTGACGGGGGTGGGGTCACCCGCAAGTCACACCAAAGTGAATGGGCAGGTCTACGGCTTCCTAGATCACTCTTAGTAAACCCAAGGTGGAAAAATACAGCAACAGCCGTGAGATTGTTTATCTTCTTTAGACTTTGGACGTGCCAGATGCATCCAAAGGGTTGAATGGTTGAATAATGTAAGACAAGGTGGTGAAAAATTAAACTCTGCTGAGACCCACAGAATGGGGTTGGACCTCTGCTTGGTGTTGCAGAATCATGGCGCAGCCAACTGCCGTTATTATGTATACTGTATATATTAATTGCTATAGGAGTTGAAAGAAATATATATTTCTAGTTTAAAATGCTCTTGCTTATAAAAATATGTATTTTTTTTACTTTCTCCAGGACTTTGAACAGACATTGAATTTCTATCGCAAGGACTACGATGGCTTGCAGAATGCACTCCGTTTGCTGTCAAAATACAGAAACTTCTCCAGAGAAACTCCCTTTGATAAGCTGAAGACAGAATTACTACTGCAGGTAAGAAATATCTTTCTTTAGCCACAAACAGAAAAAGTGTATTTATTCAATTTGTGCTATAAAATTGGCTACATTAAATTGTTTAGTTATTGCTTTTGTGATCTTAATGACCTATTTTTGTAATATATATGTTTTTTATATCCACAGTGCACAACTTCATATAGAGATCTGCGACAACACCCATTCTTCAGAGGGATCAACTGGGAAGAAATGGAAGCTGGAAACGTGCGTCCGCCATACGACATGCCACAAGTAAGTAGAGGACTAGGATCTATTCTGTAGTTGTGCTATGGCTACAGTCTTCTTTATTCTGCCCCCTACTGGCGGGTATGAGGAGCCGCATTGCCTTTTGGGTGGTGCAAGTGCCGTGACCTATTGCTGTACATTATTATCTGAAATCATTATTTCCTGTCTCTAATGTGTTTTTTTCTTTCCACAGAGCCCAGAATACAACCGGTCAAAGAAGATAAAAGTGAAGCGTTTCTGGAAACTCTACAAATATCTCCAAAGTTCAGATGTCGCTGGATTCGACTTTGTCAGCGAACAATGGAGACAGATGCAGCAAAGCCAGTAGAGAATCGGTACCAATGAGGATGAATTCAAGGTACCTGCAGTGACCGGTGTATTACCGCATTGTAAAACATCGCTCACTGCAATGACAAACATTCACGTGTCCCATTCACACTGCAACGCAGCCGGGAGCTGCACTGCAGAGAGTGGAGATAAAAAGCAGACCAGCTGCATTTCAATCCTGAAGTCAGCCATCATTGCTGGACCAATGAGGATGAATTCAAGAGACGTGCGGTGACCGGTGTATCACTGCCTTGTAAAATGCCGCTTACCACAAGGACACACAGAAAACAATTGTACCTGTGTGAGTCCCTAGGGCTCGTTCACATGTGACCTTGAGGGTAGGGTGGGGGGATGGGAAGGGGGGGCACTGCTATGGGGGAAGGGGGAGAGAGACACTGCTATGGGGGGAAGGGGAGGGAGACACTGCTAAGGGGGGAAGGAGAGGGAGACACTGCTATGGGGGGAAGGGCAGGGAGACACTGCTATGGGGGGGAAGGGCAGGGAGACACTGCTAAGGGGGGAAGGGCAGGGAGACACTGCTATGGGGGAAGGGGAGGGAGACACTGCTAAGGGGGGAAGGGCAGGGAGACACTGCTATGGAGGAAGGGGAGGGAGACACTGCTATGGAGGAAGGGGAGGGAGACACTGCTAAGGGGGGAAGGGGGGGCACTGCTATGGGGGAAGGGGAAGGAGACACTGCTATGGGGGGAAGGGGAGGGAGACACTGCTATGGGGGGGAAGAACACTGATATGGGTTGGAAGGGGGAGGAGTGATAATGCTCTGGGCTCTGGGGGGAGGAAAAACTGCTAAGGCGGGTGGGGCAGAGGACACTGCTCCGGGGTGGAAGAAGAGGGGGGGGGGGCAGACGACACGGCTCTGGAGTGAAATGGGGAGAGGAAGATGACACGGCTCCGGATTGGAAGGGGGAACAGAAGACATTGCTCCAGAGTGGAAGGGGGGGGCAGACGACAAAGCTCCAGAGTGGAAGGGGGGGCAGACGACAAAGCTCCAGAGTGGAAGGGGGGAAGACGACACATCTATGGAGTGGAAGGGGGGGCAGACGACACATCTATGGAGTGGAAGGGGGGTAGACGACACGGCTCCGGAGTGGAAGGGGGAACAGAAGACACGGCTCCGGAGTGGAAGGGGGGGCAGACAACATGGCTCTGGAGTGGAAAGGGGGGCAGCCGACACATCTATGGAGTGGAAGGGGAGAAGACGACACGACTCCGGAGTGGAAGAGGAGGATAGACAACACTGCTCCGGAGTGGAAGCGGGGGCAGAAGACATTGCTCCGGAGTGAAAGAGGGGGATAGACGACACTGCTCCGGAGTGGAAGGGGGAGCAGACAACACTTCTCCGGAGTGGAGGAGGGGGGGGAATACTGCTCCGGAGTGGAAGGCGGGGCAGACGACACTGCTCCGTAGTGGAAGGGGAGAGAACACACTGCTCCGGAGTGGAAGGGGGGCAGACGACACTGCTCCGGAGTGGAAGGGGGGGCAGACGACACTGCTCCGGAGTGGAAGGGGGGGCAGACAACACTGCTTCGGAGTGGAAAGGGGGGCAGACGACAATGCTCCGGAGTGGAAGGAGGGGGCAGACGACACTGCTCCGGAGTGGAAGGAGGGGGCAGACGACACTGCTCGAGTGGAAGGAGGGGGCAGACGACACTGCTCCGGAGTGGGAAGGGGGGGAAGACGACACTGCTCCGAAGTGGAAGGGGGGCAGACGACACTGCTCCGAAGTGGAAGGGGGGCAGACGACACTGCTCCGAAGTGGAAGGGGGGCAGGCGACACTGCTCCGAAGTGGAAGGGGGGCAGACGACACTGCTCCGAAGTGGAAGGGGGCAGACGACACTGCTCCGGAGTGGAAGGGGGGGCAGACGACACTGCTTCGGAGTGGAAGGGGGGGAAGACGACACTGCTCCGAAGTGGAAGGGGGGCAGACGACACTGCTCCGAAGTGGAAGGGGGCAGACGACACTGCTCCGAAGTGGAAGGGGGGCAGGCGACACTGCTCCGAAGTGGAAGGGGGGCAGGCGACACTGCTCCGGAGTGGAAGGGGGGCAGACGACACTGCTCCGGAGTGGAAGGGGGGCAGACGACACTGCTCCGGAGTCGAAGGGGGGAAAAGGGCATTGTACTGAATTACAATTTACGGAGGTCCGGTTGGTAACATTTTCTTTCTGCAGAAATCCGAATCTCATTTTTTCTTCTATTACTCAGGTCTTTCACATCACAGTCCCTAATGAATGTCCTCAGTACCCCCTTTCCCATCACAGCCAGTAGTGTATTTAGATCTTGTGCTGCCCTAAGTAACACAAAAATGTGTATATATGATTCTCTCTCTCTCTCTCTTCACCTAGCTTTCTTTCTCACCTGCCCCTTCCTCTCTTTCTTCCCCTCTCTTTCTCTCATTCCCCTCTCCTTTTACCCCAATCCCTCCTCCTTCCCTCCCCAATCTCCCTCTTTCCTCCATTTAAGGTCTCTCTCTCTCCTGGCCCCTCCCCCCCTCTCTCCCTATATCTCTTTCTCCATTCCCCCCCTCTTCTCACTCTCGTCTCTTTCTCCCTCTCTCTCCCCATTATTTCTCCCCCTCTCAATTCTTTTGTTTTTCCCTCTCTCTACCCCCTCCCTCTCTTCTCTCTAATTCTCTCTCTCCCTATTCCCTTTCTCTATCTCTCTCCCCCCTCTTTCTCAAACTCTCTCTCTTCCTCCCCCTCTCCTCTCTTTTTCTCCATTTCTTGCTCTCTCGTTCCTCTCTCTCTCTTCCTTCTCCCTCTCCCCTCTTTCTCCCTCCCTCCCCCCTTTCTCCCTCTCTCTCCCTCTCCTCTTTCTTTCTCTCTCTCTCTCCTCTTTCTCTCTCCTCTTTCTTTCTCTTCTCTCTCTCCTCTCTTTCTCTCTCCCTCTCTCCCCTCTTTCTCTCTCCCTCTCCCCCCTCTTTCCTCTCCCTCTCCCCCCTCTTTCTCCCTCCCTCTATATCCCTCTCTCCCCCCTCTCTATCCCTCTCCTCTTTCTCCTCCCTCTCCCCTCTTTCTCCTCTCCCCTCCCCTTTTTCCCTCTCCCCACTTTATCCCTCCCTCTCCCCTCTTTCTCCCTCTCCCCTCCCCTTTTTCTCCCTCTCCCCTCCTTCTTCCTCTCCCCTCATTCTCCCTCCCTCTCCCCTCTTTCTGTTCCAGAGAAGACACAGATAACGTGAGTAAAAAGTATTACACTGACAGCCAGAAAACACCCAGGACACCCATCTCCCCTCCCCTTCTCCCTCCCTCTCTCCCCCTTTTTCTCCCTCTCCCCCTTTCTCCTTCTCTCTCCCTCCCATCTTTCTCCCCTTATCTCCCCTTTCTCACCTCTCTCTCCCCTATATCTCCCCCTCTCCTCTCCTCTCTCCCCTCTTCCACCCCTCTCTCCACTCTCTCCCCTCCCCCCACTCTCTTTCCCCTCTCCCCCCCCTTCCCCCCCATCGCGCTCCCCCCCTTTCTCCCCCCCATCTCTCTCTCCCCCTCTATCTCCCCATCCCCTCTTTCTCCCCCCTCTCTCCTCTTTCTCCCCCTCTCTCCCCATCTCTCTCTCCCCTTTTTCCCCCCATCTCTCTTTCCCCTCTTTCTCTCCCCCTCTCTCTCCTATTTCTCCCTCCCCTCCTTTCTCCCTCTCTATCTCCTCTTCTCTCTCCCCTCACTAACTCCCCCCCTCTCCCCATCTCTCTACCTTCTCTATCCCCTTTTTCTCCATCTCTCTCTCCCCTCTTTCTCCCTCTCCCGATCTCTCCATCTCTCTCTCCCCTCTTTCTCCCTCTCCCGATCTCTCCCCTCTTTCTCCCTCTCCCGATCTCTCCCCTCTTTCTCCCTCTCCCGATCCCTCCATCTCTCTCTCTCTCCTCTTTCTCCCCCTCTCTCTCCCCATCCCCTCTTTCTTTCCCTCTCCCCTCTTTCTCGCCCTCTCTCCTTTTCTCCCCCTCTCTCTATCCCTCTCTCTCCCATTTCTCCCTCCCCTCTCTTTCTCCCTCCCTCTTTCTTCCACCCCCTCCCCCCTTTCTCCCTCTCTATCTCCTCTTCTCTCTCCCCTCTTCCCCACTCGCTATCTCCCCCTCTCTCTCCCCTCCCCCTATCTTTCTACCCTTTCTCTCTATCCCCTTTTTCTTCCTCTCCCTCCCCCTCCTCTCCCCCTTTCCCTCCTATCCCCCTCTCTCTCTCCCCCCATCTCCCTCCCTCTTTCCCCTTTCTCCCTCCCTCTCCCCCCTCTCTCTCTCCCCTCTTTCTCCCTCTCCCCCTCTCTCTTCCCTCTTCCCTCTCTCTCTCTCCTCTCTTCCCCCCCCCTCTCTCTCTCCCCTCTTCCCCCCCTCTCTCTCTCTCCCCTCTTCCCCCCCTCTCTCTCTCCCCTCTTCCCCCCCTCTCTCTCTCCCCTCTTTCTCCCTCTCCCCTCTGTTCCCCTCTCCCTCCTCTTTCTCTCTCTCCCTTCTGTTCCCCTCTCCCTCCTCTTTCTCTCTCTCCCTTCTGTTCCCCTCTCCCTCCTCTTTCTCTCTCTACCTTCTTTCTCTCCCTCTCTCCCTTCCTCTCCCCCCCTTTCTCCCTCTCTCTCCCTCCCTCTCTCCCCCTATTTCTCCCGCCCCCTCCCTCCCTCCCTCCCTTCCTCTCTGTCCCCTCTTTCTCCCTCTTTTTCTCCCGCCCCCTCCCCCTCCCTCCCTATCTCCTTCTCTCTCCTCCTCCTCCCCCTCTCCCCTCTTTCTGTTCCAGACAGAGAAGACACAGAAAACGTGAGTAAAAAGCATTACACTGACAGCCAGAAAACACCCAGGACACATTTAACCCCCTGATCGCCCCCCCCCCAGTTAACCCCTTCACTGCCTTGTCACCAGTGTCATCGATTACAGTGAACAGATTTTTACTGATCACTGTATTAGTGTCGCTGGCGACTTCCGATAGTGTTAACGCCCCTCCCAGATAGCGCCAGTTTGCCCGCTAGTACACCAGTAATCCCATTTAACCCCTTGATCGCCCCCCCACTGGTGTCACTGGTGACTTCCGATAGTGTTAGCATCAGTTAGCGCCCCTCCCAGATAGCGTCAGATTGCTGCTAGTACACAAGTAATCACATTTAACCCCTTGATTGACAGGAACACTCTCACTTGCACGCTAAACCTCCATTGCTAGTATAGTGTCTGATTGGATCAATATCTTTGATCAGATCAGCGCTATACCAGCGTTCACATTACTATAGTATCCCCAAAAACGCAGCGTTAGCGGGATCAGCCCCGACACCTGCCAGCACCTGCGTTTAGCCCCTACGCCCCCCCTTCTCCCCCAGCAAGTGCAGTGTCAGTAGATAGCTGTCACTTGATACATTACACACAAAACCGCAGTGTTCACAGAATCAGGCCTGATCTCTGTTAGCACTTGTCGGTACATTTTTTATAGCGGTTCAAGCAGTCCCTGAAAGCCAGGCGCTCTTTTTTCCGTGAGTTGCACTAGGTACCTATAAATTTAGTGGCCAAAATGTCCAACCAAAGGTACACTAGTAAAGAGGCCTACAGGATTCTGAGCATGTCAGGTGAGAGCGAAGGGGAAGATTCCCTGACAGAATCAGCCTCAGAATACGAACCTGTAGACAGCAGCAGCACCCTGACAGGTAGCTCAGATGACGGAGAAGAGGTCCCTGCTAAGATCAGGTGTACCCGACCCCATTTCTATGTTGCTGAGGTGGTACAAATGCATGATGACTCTCATATGCAGCAGAGTGTCAGTACTAGTGCCGCGCTACCTTTTGGTGAACTGGCGAGCACCAGCGGCCTAGTACATCCTGGTCGTATACATACCAGCACTGCAGTATCACTTGGTGACGTGGCGAGTCCCATAAGTGCAGTACAAGCTGGTGCGGTGGCGAGCACAAGTAGTGTCCCGCGGCCACCAAGAATTCGCAGACAGGCCCGTGGAGCCCATAGTATCTTTCCGGATGTGCTTGCAAATCCCGATTGGCAGCCCACAAATTCTGAAGCACCCGTACTTCCCCCGTTCACTGCCCAACCCGGAATTCAGGTGGAAACAGCAGATTTAAATACTCCCGTTGATTTTTTTGAGCTGTTTTTCACAGAAGATCTTTATGCATTGATTGTGGATCAAAGCAATTTATATGCACGACAATTTATCGCCGCCAACCCAAATTCAAACCTTGCCAGACTATTCGCATGGAAACCCATTAAGGTTCCCGAATTTCAAGTTTTTTGGGCCTAACCCTCAACATGGGCATTACTAAAAGAAATGAATTGCGGTTGTATTGGTCCACAGACCTGCTTGTTCACATGTCCGTGTTCTCTGCTGCCATGACAAGGCATAGAAATGAGACGATATTGCGTTTTATGCACTTAGACGACAACACACTCGGTCATCCTCGGGGTGACCCAGAATTTGACCGGCTCCACAAAATTCGGCCCCTCGTAAATCACTTTAAACAAACATTTGCAGATGTGTATACTCCCCATCAAAAAATCTGCATCGATGAGTCCCTCATTCATTTTTCTGGCCGCCTTGCATTCAAACAGTATATACCCAGCAAGCGTGGCAGATATGGGGTCAAGATGTATAAGACCTGTGAGAGGGCAACAGGCTATACATGTAAGGTTCGGATTTACGAGGGAAGAGATATTCACGTGGAGCCCCCGGATGCCCAGACTACATGGGGAGCAGTGGCAAGATAGTTTGGGACTTGGTGTCAACCTTTTTCCATATGGGGTACCACTTATACGTGGACAATTTTTATTCAAGCGTGCCACTATTTAGACATTTGTTCAATCTGGGAATTTGTGCATGTGGCACTGTGCGACCTAATCGCCGGGGCTTCCCCCAACGGCTTGTAAATCCCGTCTTAGAAAGGGGGAAAAAGCCTGCTTTTGAAACGAAGAATTGCTCGCAGTGAAGTGGAAGGACAAACGGGATGTTTTCGTCCTGTCTTCCATTCACGCAGATGCGACCATCCAAATTGCCACGGCAGCTGGTGTTGTTGAGAAGCCCCTCTGTGTCCACGATTATAACCTTAACATGGGAGGGGTGGACTACAACGACCAGATGACGAAGCCGTACTTAGTTTCCCGAAAAGACAGACGCTGGTACAAAAAAGTGTCTGTTTATTTATTTCAATTGGCTTTATAGAATACTTTTATTCCCTACAAAGCAACTGGATGGACATAGTGAATCCTACCTAAAATTCCAGTTAGAGATCATCAGGGCCCTTTTGTATCCAGAAGGTGCTATGCCCCAAAACCCCCAACCCAGATGCAGTTAGCCGGCTGCATGAGAGGCATTTTCCCGATGCCATTCCTGGTACCCCAACCCAAAGAACACTCCAAAAAAGATGTCGTGTCTGTAGCAGACATGGAATTAGGTGTGACAGCCGCTTTTATCGTCCCTCCTGTCCTGACCAACCTGGCCTCTGCGTCAAGACCTGCTTCGGCCTCTACCATACACTAGTAGACTATTAGTATAGGGTACAGCACGGCACAGTTCAGGGAACATTTACACAGGGTCTCGAAAGATGTTAGGTAGTCAGGAAACTGGCTATCGCATTTGGAGAGACCCTACCATCTGTTTTAAACATGTTAAAAGTTTGAAAAAAAAAAAAAGTTAAAAAAAATAAATGAATAAAAAAGTACAAATCCCCCAAAAAATTAAAAATAAAAAATAGTTATAGTTAAGTGTTCTTGCATGGCAAGACTACTTCCTGTTATCTCACATATATATTCTTATTATTATAGCCAAATTTACCACCCTAACTCCTCCCACAGTTTTTACACTACATAGACAGTAATATACCGAAACGTGCGGATTGTTCCCGATTGGTGTACTATTACTTTGTGGAACATTTCGCCAAATTCTTCACAAAATATCGGCGTTTTTGTGGTGAATTTGGGTCCATAGGAATGAATGGCGGAATGTTCAAAACTAGAGTGGGAGCTGACAAAACCTATTCACAGTTACTCCAGCAACTCCACCCAGTTACTCCTCCCACTCCAGTTGTAGACTACTGGTGGAGGAAAGAACACTTCACACAATTTCCCCAGAAATTGGAGCTTTTCTAGTTTTTTTTGTTGTTGTCATTTTTGTTATTGTTCTATTTTTACTGTTTTTTTTGTTACTGTTTTATTGTTAACCTTTGCTGTTTGCAGGAATGCTTTCAGCTGCAGCACTGACCTGTTTATTCTGACAGCAATGGGAACTTGTTCTCAGAATATAAATAAATCAGTGTGGGCAGTGCTGTTAGATGAGGGGGCCTGGGGTGGCCAGTGGGTGGATGGCCCCTATGCTTCGGCATATATATTTTTTATTTGTTGGCACATTTCATGTGTGCCCACCATTAGAAATGGGTGGATGCAGGGAGGTATTCTAATGGTGGGCATACCACCAAAAAGTTTTCCTTGCAGAGATATTTCAATTATAAAGTTGTTTTATTGAGTTAATGTTTTATAGTTAACCATTGTTGATTTCTTTGCAGGAATGTCAAACTGCAGCACTGACTTGTTTATTCTGACAGCAACAGGGTCTTGCTCGGAGAATAGACATAAGTAGGTGTGTGCAGCGCTATCGGATGAGATTTTTCATCCGCAGTTAAAAAAAAGAGCATATATGCCGAAGCATGGGGGCCTGGGGTGGCCAGTGGGTGGATGGCCCCTATGCTTCGGCATATATATTTTATATTTGTTGGCACATTTCATGTGTGCCCACCATTAGAAGTGGGGGGATGCAGGGAGGTATTCTAATGGTGGGCATACCACACACTTTTTCTGGCAGAGATTTCTTCTCTTTTTTTCCATTCAGCCCACAGGCTGCATAAAGAAAAAAAGAACATAGCATATACACCCAACAAGGACCAGCGACGTATTGGTACATCACTGGACTTTGAATGGTTATACCAGGGTGATGCCTGACAGGTTCTTTCATCTCTGCCACTTCTCTCCCTGCTCCAGGCTGTCTCCTGGTCCTGGCTTATCAGCTGCTGGAGGGAGAGGTACACGACTGTCGTTCTGCAACTGCCCGCCCCCACTCGCTACCACACAGATCTTCCTGCTGTCTGCCGCTGCACAAAAGGTCCCTTCTTCTGGGGGGCGCTGACGCCCCCCTAAAAATTGCTGCCATAGGCAAACGCCTTGTTTGCCTCGTGGTAGATACGCCCACGATCACAGCCCTCTGTACATCACAACTCCCTTTCATGTTATAGCCCCGCTTACATCACAGCCTCCCTGCACATCAGTCCCTTCTTGACATCACAGTCTCCCTTGCAATCACAACACCCCACATCACAGTTTCCCCGCTCATGACATCACAGACCCTTCATATCACAGCTCCCTCCTCTCACATCACAGCCCCTCATATCACAGCTCCCCCTCTAACATCAAGGTTCCCCCATATCACAGCTCTACTCACATCACAGCCCCCCCAGTATTAAAGCTCCCACCATCACATCACAACTCCCCCCTATCAAAGCCCCCCATATCACAGCTTCCCCTCTAACAGCCCCCCCCCCCACCCCTTGGATATAGGTCTGGTATTTATTTTCTGTGGGGGAGGGGAGGTCACCACACGTGTTTTTGCATAGGTGTCCCCCTTAAAATCTATACCAGACCTTTTCACCTGGTATAGGTGTTGAGGAAAACTCCCCGACTGCATTTAGAAACAGAACAAAGCCAGCTGGGAAATGTCATTTAGCTTTTTTCTGCCAGCAGGTTCTTATGGTAAAGAAAAAAAAAAAAACACTCAACTGTTGCTTACTATAGGTGACATACTACTATGATCACAAGTGTCTGTGGTGCAAGCTGGACATTTCAGAAGGGATCCTCTGTCTTCATGGCAGCTTGCTGAACTTCCTATAACTTGTGTCTATCTGCCCGATATTGCACCATATACACACCCCATTGGAGCATTTGCAAATTTGCAATGTGGAATTCTTTCATTTCTGATTAAAGAGACTAGAGAATCAGCCTAATGATTTTAAAATATTGTTTAAAATATAGATTTAATGAAAAAAAATAATATTTAAAGAAAACAGAAAAAAAGCAGCTGCAAAATAAATGTGAATACGTACAGAAACGTATTGGCAGTATATCCTCTAGAGCAGTGGTTCTCAGCCTTCCTAATGCCGTGACCCTTTAATACAGTTCCTCATGTTGTGGTGACCCCCAACCATAAAATTATTCACCCAGTAATTATAATTCATGAGTGTCGTTTTACCTCCAATACTGCTGCTTTCAACACAGTAGCTGCTTTTAACAGAGTAGCTGCTTTCTACACAGTAGCTGCTCTTTACACATCGGAAATAGGTGTTTTCTGATGGTCTTAGGGGACCCCTGTGAAAGGGTCCTTTGACCCCCAAAGGGGTCGCGACCCACAGGTTGAGAACCACTGCTCTAGAGCATTTGCTTTTTGCAGAGTAGAATAGGGACTGGCCAGAGAGGGATTACTTTGACGCAGTTGGCCGGCTTAAACATGCATTCCAAAGTATGTGAACTAAAAATCCCTGTTTCAGTGCAACGTTTCCTAGATAGGCTGAACATTCAGAATTTGCTGAACTGTACCTTTAGCCATCGGCTGCAGTTCATTGTTTTTGCAACTTTCTTTTTTTTTTTTTTTTTTTTAAAGTTTACATAGGATACGTTCTGCCAGTTGTCTTTTTGGAACAGAAGAGAATAAACCCATAACCAAAAATAAAATCAGTTGTGTAAAATGTGTGAAATGTATTTGTTTTTTCACTTAATTTCATTGAGAAAAAAATTGCACACTAATAATATGCCACACAGTAATAGGAGTAATAGGAGAAGTACAAAACATCATAAAACGCTCTGGTGAACTCCCTATGCTAGGTGAGTATTAGGCAGACAACCCTGATGTAGTAGTAACAAGGCCTTGAAATACAAGGTCCATTGCCTCTACCGGTAGCAGGACAATCCAAGTGGCTGTAAAGGCTCAAGGATTTTTACCTTCATGCATTCTATGTATTAGGCCTCGTTCATACCATACCTGCAGAAAAACTGGTGCAAACTAATGCACACATTTCATTTGCGGAGACCATCAGTTTTCATGCGTGCTTCAATTAGTTTTATACACATTGCAGATTAATGCACAGAAAAAAATCTGCACGATACCAGTGTTAATAAATAAATAAATAAATTGGTGCAGCGCTACCCTAAATATAATCCTATAACACAATATATAACACAATAGGCAAAAAAATGTGCAAAGTGAATAAATACCACAATGACTAATAATCAGTGAATTGATCCTCTCGGGGATCTATGGTGAGTAATTAGACGTCATCTCACCTGGTATCCAGACCAAGAACCAGTGACAACAAATCGTACAAATGGGACAATAAATGATAATAGTAAAGTGAATCCCTAAATTGGGATCAATATATTCGTGCAAGTAGTGACCAGAAAGAAAATGGCTAAATTGAGTCATATATATACAACTGAGTGACACCGAGTGGATCCCTAAATTTGGGATCACATTTCACAATGGTGACAAGTGCCGTGATAACATATCAAGAAATTATATCTAATAAACAATAAAAATTGAAAGAATGTGGTAAATAATCACATCAACATAAATAATCACATGAAATAGACAAAGTAAAAAGAAGAAAAAAATACTAAAAGGTGCGTGAACACCTAAAGTACTCCAAACGCTTTAGGTGCAAGTGATATTGTGGATGTGCATAACCACCGACTGGAAATAATCTGTGTGTGGCTAAATTGCCCCCTCACCTCCTTGAAGCGACCCTATAAGGGCCACATCGCTTATTGGAACTCAAACCAGGGATCTTCTATAATTAGGTTCCTCTCGCGCAGTAGATACCCGTCCAGACTGGTGATATCCCCCTCAGTATTCAAGAGAAGCAGCCAGGTCCCCTCCAGCATAGAAATGGATAATGCAGCCAGCAACCAACTCAAATCACAAACAGGGCAAAGATAGAAAAAAGACATCTCATAGTGTGAATCAGTTTTAATATCTTATTAGAATAAAAAGCAGCCAAATGCCAACTCACATAACATTACATAAAACAAGCAGTAAACCTCATGCTATGAGTGTACTTGCATGGGTTAATTGGGTGCAGCAAGATGGCGTCCACGCCGAAAGTACATCACCACGCTCACATCCTAAGCGTTACGTCACATGACTTCATCAGGACCCAGTGTTGTGTGACAGGGCACAGAGAACAGTAAATTTTGTTGTACCCTTGCAGAACGTGTGCAGAAAAACAGACGTCTCTGCACCATGGTGTGAACAAGTACTTACAAGTACAAAAAAACCTTCTGTGTGCAGAAGCCCCCCCAACAGCCCCCTAATACTTACCTGAGCCCCATTGCGATGCAGAAATTTGCACACGAGAGCTTCGACTTTCTACAGGACTACAGACTTCTCTGGTACCCGAGAAGGATCGGGGCTTCTCTATGCAAAACCATTACTTAAAAGATAAGTATGGCATGCTTGTTAATAAAAATAAATTGCCTTTAATATCACGATCAATAATATTGGAAATGGTGTCACAAAAAAATCCATCAGGGAATAATCACAGGTAAGCTTGGGGAGTCAAATTCTGTAAGTTGCTCTATGAGCGGGGTGTTGTGATTTCACTCTAATGGGTTCCTCCCTGGAGATGTATGGTACCTCAGCTCATTATGAGTATGACTAGAGGGAGAGTAGAGAATAAAATGAGGAAAGAAAGAAAGAGAAAGGAGAGAGGAGAAGGGAAGAGGGGAGGAAAGAAAACTAATGAACCCACCGAGCTTGTCAGGAATGGACTCAGCATTGGTGGTGGGACTCGCCTGCCGTGTGGGCTGCAGTACCAGAGCTGACCAGCGGGTGCTCTCAGCAATGGACTCAGCACTGGTGGTGGGACTTACCTGCCGTGTGGGCTGCAGTACCAGAGCTGACCAGCGGGTGCTCTTAGCAGCCAGAAGCTCACAATCAGCCAAACCTGGGGCTGATTACAGAAAGGTGTATATAAGGCATGACCGGGCCTGTGCTCTGGGCCTTGGTGTATGTTTTCCCATGAGCCTCTGTACCCTGTGCTCCTGCTTCGTTGCTGACCCGGCTTGATCCTGATCTCTGTTGACCGTCTCCTGTTCTGACTACTGGCTCATCCCTGACTATTCTTCTGCCTACTCCTATGCTGTTTGACCTCCTGTTGCTGTACCTTGGCTTGTGACCCGTTTACTCTTTGCCTGCTGCTCTGTACTGATCTGCCTCCACCGTTACCGACCCGGCTTGTCTGACCACGCTAACTACTCTGCCATCCATCCATCCTGCACGGATCCAGCCGTACCTGCACATACCTCTGGTGGATCCCTCTACCACTAGCAGGTGTACTCAGGGGCTGCGACCTGGTCTCAGTCCTGCGCCAAGTCCATCCCCACCATCAGGGGCTCTGGTGAAAAGGCAGACTGGGGCATAGACTCCGCGCCCTGGGGAATCCTGCCCTGAGGACCGCTAGAGGTACCACCAAACGGTCATTACAGAACCCTATGGCCGGCCTGACCGTTCCACCTCTCCAGCCCTGACTACGCCTGTGTTCCTGCACCTCCTAAAGATTAGTGGAAGGTTGGTTTGCTCACTGTGCGTTTTATATAGATATATATCTGGGTGGCTAATAATAAACTGTATTATATTACCTGCGTTTCCCTGTGTCAGTCCACACCTTTCTGGTCACTCCTTGATTCCTGACAGAGCTAATCATTCACTCCTCTGTTATCGCTCACCTTGACTATGACAACTCCCTTCTCAGAGGCCGACCTCTCCATAGGCTATCCCCTCTTCAGTCTATCATGAATGCTGCTGCCAGACTCTTCTACGTTATCAAACGCTCAATGTCCGCCACCCTGTTCTGCCAATCCCTCCACTGGCTTCCGATTACCCAGCAAATTAAATTCAAAATACTAAAACACAAAGATATTCACAACTCTGCCCCCACAGCTACACCACCAATCTTGTCTCCAAATATCACCCGAACTGTCCTTTCTACTCCTCCCAAGACCTCCTGCTCTCTAGCTGTCTTGTCTCCTCCTCCGAGGCTTCTTCAGAGCCTCTCCCATCCTCCGGAACTCCCTACCCAAATCTGTTTAGCTTTCTCCAACTCTAGCTGCCTTAAGGCAAAACCTGACAATCATCTCCTCAGGGTAGCCGATCACACCTCCAACTTACTAAACTTTTAAGTCTTCCATCAGCTCATCCCCCACAGCTATAACCTTTCATACCACTTGTTACAAGAAATATGCAAATTTGGTGCTGGAGGGGTGGTGTGTAACTAAATTAAAGTCCATAAAGTCCATTAAAAGTCAATGTGGGAGACTATTAGCATTCGCAATGGAAAATACATGACCAAGAAACAGCATCAGCGGCAGCACCCGTAGAGCAAAGCTGGACTCTGTGTGTAAAAGAGGAAGAGGGGCGCCGGACTAAGTGCAGAAATAAAATGAATATTTATTTGCAATCAGACAATTGGCAGCTCACAGGAAAGAAGATAAAAAAAAAGGCATGCCACGACCGTGGTCCGGGCTCCCGTGAGGCAGAAGGAGGCAAGCGATCTACACGCATCTGATGTAGACAAAGAGGATATCCTGGTGCGGCCAGCTGTCACAGGAGTCCAGCGTGGACCGCAAAATGGTGCCAGGGCGGACGTGACGTCAGCGAAGGAACGTGATGACGTGGGTGGGCAGTGACGTGTTTCAATGCAGCAGCTACTTCCTCAGACCTCCTCAGAGGCCTTTTTTATCTTCTTTCCTGTGAGTTGCCAATTGTCTGTTCGCCAATAAATATTCATTTTAATGCTGCACTTAGTCCGGCGCCCCTCTTCCTCTTTCATACCACTTGCCCCACCCTATTAGATTGTAAGCTCCTATGAGAAAGGCCTCCATTTAGATTGTAATGCGCTGTGTAATCTGTTGGCACTATATAAACCCTGTATAAGAATTAATATTATTATAAAGGGAGAGAAGGGGGCCAGAGGGGAGAAGGGAATCCCAGAGGTCAATGTTAGCATTGAAAAGCTCTTCGACACCTTAATGACGTCTCCAAGAAGCATGTGCTGAGCTGGGAAGGCAGGAAATGGTCTAACCAAGGCTGCCAGGTGAATAAGAATTTATCATGGATATCATTTACCATTTAACGACCACCCACCTGCAATGTACTGCGGACGAACGGCCACTGTGGGCAAAGCGACAGACCCATACACTGCTGCCTCCTTATGGGTTTCGGGGGCATGCATGTGCTCCCTCCTGGCCGACACCCACTGTGGTTGTACACAGCGAGAGCTTTTCAGCAAGTCCAAGCCAATGATTCACAGCCAGGAACTGCTGATCGGCTGCGTCCAATCACAGCCCACAGCTCTGTACAGAGAAATATCTCTGTTTTGCAGGGATGAGAAACTTAAGAGAACTATTGGTAAAAGCAGCACACTGCATACACACTACACATAGTTAGGCACACATATCACCCCTTGATCACCCTAGATGTTAACCCCTTCCTAGCCAGTATCATTAGTACAGTGGCAGTGTCAAGTATTAGCACTGATCACTGTATTAGTGTCAAAGGTGATGTCAGCGGCAGTCACTTCCCCCCAGTATCAGATTGCCCACCGCACTATTGCAGTCACATAAGTTGCTGATCACTGTCATTAGTAGAAGATAAAAAAAAGGGTTATGTACACGACTGAGAGGGCTTATCATTAGAGAATTGGCTCCCATGCACAGCTGCACCAGATTTTGCACTCTCCAGTTTTAGTAAATCCCATTAAGTTTTAGTAAGCCCCATGGCGGCTAACACTTCCTCCTAGCACCACTGGAGTCATCGTTTTCAATGCCAACCACAGGACTAGCTGCCTGGAGATTGCATGTTATCCCTGCGCCTGCGTGAGTCTCCTCCGCATACTCCGGTTTCCTCCAACACTCTAGAGACATGCTGGCAGGTTAATTGGCTTTTCTCTAAATTGGCCCTAGTATGTGTATGTATGAATGTGAGTTGGGGACTTTAGTCTAAGTTCCTTCAGGGTTAGGGACTGATGTGAACGCACAATATATGTGTAATGCGCTGCATAAATTGATGACGCTATAAAAGTACCGGTAATAAATAATAGTAATAAATTGTGCTAGACCCCATGAGAGCACAAGCTCAGGGGAAGCCAATATTCAGGAGGTTTAACCAAAATACAGGAAATAATATGGGAAGTACAGAAGACAGCTACTAATGGGTTGGGAGGGAGACAGAGCTGGATCTATGAACGGAGATAGGATTCAAATTAGGTGATGGCATTGCTCCAGGTTCCCCCACACTTCCCCTATGAAAAATCCAGGCCGTACTGCCCCCAATTACCATAGATCCCGAGTGCCCATCAATCCAGGGATAAAGGAAACCTCAAAAGCTGACTAATAGTATCATCAGCTAACAGGAATCGGGCTGACAGGCCTCGTCATACAAGAGCACACACCTCTCCATGCTGCCATATGCATGTGATATACATCGGAGTGTAGGCATCAGACAGACCACAACTAGAGAAACACTCAAACATGAGATAACAACGACTGAAAATGTGTAAAATATCAAACAACGGAAATAACATTAATGTAAAAAAACGTTATTGGTTGGGATCATTGTCTGTGGGTGATGTTGGGGAGATCAAGAACAAACATGGTGAAGGCTCTCCACCTCAGCGCCTCCTCGACCAATCAGTAAACCAATCCGGGTGCAGGCTTTATAGAGAAAACCTGTATGAAACGTACAAATATCCGGGTACTAATGGCTGCTCAGTATATATTCCATAAAGTGGCAGGACAAAGTCAACCGGTACCCAGGGCAAAGATGCTGAATAGAGTGATGATTCGTGGGGGAAATTCATCATCAGAAACTGAAAACGATTCTGCGACTGAGCTCAGCGATGTGCGAACTTGGCGCTCTATTTCACATTTCAGTGTTTTTGGTTTGATTATATTATTGAATTAAATTTATTATATTATTATTTTTATGATTATTTATTAAATTATAATTTATGATTTCGTGTTTCAAATTTGAACATACCCGGGAAGTTTACTAGACTATTCTTCGGACAGATTTCAGTGAGTTATTCCTAAAAATTACAGGCCTACAATTAAAAAAACTACATATTTCCATGCAAAAAAATGTACCGCTTTAAGAACAGAAATATGGACATAATCAGACCGCTAGGGAGGTTAAAAAGGCATGGGAAGTTGGGTGCTGCCGCTTTGGAAGTCCTCTAAAAACAAATTTAGGATGCCCTCCCACCTGTGAATTCACCCGCACTTTTTTAAAGATGTAAGAACCCCAGCGGGAGTTCCTGCGATTAGTTGCAGGAGAAAGCCTCATTGAAAGCAAATGGGAGGCTGTCAGCTTGATGCTTTTAATATTTCATTCACCAGTCCTAATAAATATGAGCATAGTCTCGCATGTAGCTGGACTCACTGACTAGTTGTAAATGCTACAAAGGGGGGTGTTTATAAAACATCTGCATGGCTGTTGGTCCATTGAATGTTCCAAGCTTTATTCTCTGCCATTTGAAGGTGTGAATACAGAACATACCACATTACGGCCCCTGGATGGGTTATAGGAGCACATATATTACCTGTGATACTCAGCTCTGACTACTGGCCATAAAGCCGTATTTTCCACATTAATACATTCGAATTGCAGGGAATATAACCGGGAAACTTCTAACTGCTTGAGGACCGCCTACCGCAGTTTTACTGCAGCAGAGCAGCCCTGCTGTGCCAGATCACCAACATGTACGTGATGGGGCACATCCAGGTACAGGGCACATGTCACATAGTTCACCTCTTGATTGCCCCTAGATGTTAACCCCTCTCTAGCCAGTGTCATTATTACACTGACAGTGTATAGAATTAGCAATGATCACTGTATTCGTGTCACTGGTGGTGTTAGTGACAATTAGTCAGTTCACACAAAGTGTCAGATTGCACGCCGCACTATCACAGTCCTACTATAAGTCGCTGATCGCTGCCATTACTACCATTTAGAAAAATAAAATAAATAATAATAAATATATATACACTCTTTGGGATATTTTATTTTATACAAAGGCATGTAGCAGAATACATGTTGGCCTAAATTACTGAAGACATTTTATTTTTATTAGATATGTTTTATAGCAAAAAGTAAAAACTGTTTATTTCCCCCAAACTCTTCAGTCTTTTTTCGTTTACAGAAAAAACAAAAACAAATTACATACCACCAAAGCAAAGCTGTACTTGTGTGAATAAATACTGTAAATTTAAATTGTGTGCAGTGTTGCATAACCGAGCAATTGTCAGCTAACTCAAGAAGTGCCGCACAGCAAAAAATGGCCTCCCCATGAAGAGAGTAAAATCTTCTGGGGGTTAAGGGGTTAAATCCCATAATATAATCTAAGCTGATGACATGGGAATCCAATAAAACAAAAATATATCACCGTATGTTTCTTTGACACTGTGTCAGAAAACAAACCAAAAAAAAAAAAATCCAGGCTGCCTGTGTCCATGAGTGACATGCCATGACACACATCCCGTCACCTCACTTGTCCTGAACACTTTCTATTGAATGCTCCTCAGTTTCCATCCATGCTGTCTGCTCAGTCTGGCATAGGAGTGAATACCATTTCCGCTGCCAATTTGCCAAATCAGACACATGATCATCAAGAAAAATCTATTAGTAAATTGATGGAAGAAGCAATCTCCTCCAAAGAATAGGAGTAGTAAGCTCCTGTGAAGTACAGACAGTAAGGGCCGTCTAGCTGCAGTGCGTTCTCCCTGGCAGTTTAGTGCTTCCAGGAGGAAGAGGTGCCACGTCCAGCCCTGCTGCATGCAGCCGGTCATTCTACAGAAGGCTGGAGCAGGGCTGAAGGCCGCACACCAAGCGGTGCCTTCCCCGGGATGTCCCCTCCCAGCAGGACACCCAATCAAGCAGATGCCGCTTCCACCAGCTTCCCATAGAGGCAGACGAAGATCAGACCACTCTGTCATCCTCTATATATAGGAGACAGGAAGCAATGAGCATACATCACTTCTGGTTAGCCTGGATGGAAACGGCGCCATTTTTAAATATGGAAAGCATTTGATCAGAGATCATGGTGTGAGTAAATGGTTTTATGGGCAGAGGACAGATCTGGGGTCTTACTGACCCCAAATCTCTCCATACAGAGTACCTGTCACATGCCCATTGTTATCAGTGATGGTTACATTCCTTGTGACAGCAATAAAAGTGCCCCCCCCCAAAAAAGCACATCTTTTCCAAGTAGAAAAATGTGCATTTATCATTTCTTACAAGGAGCCTAGAAAGCATTGAACTGTGATCAGCAGATCGTTGGTGCAGTGCAGGTCTCCTGCAGACCTGTCAGTATATCTGTGTGCTTGAACATCGTATGGGCAAACAGATAGACCCTGAAAGGAAGAGAGAATGACCAACCGTAAGGAGTTCTGTACATATACAATGTATTATATAACGGGTCCTGTATGTATACAATGTATTATATAACGGATCCTGTATGTATACAATGTATTATATAACGGGTCCTGTATGTATACAATGTATTATATAACGGATCCTGTATGTATACAATGTATTATATAACGGGTCCTGTATGTATACAATGTATTATATAACGGGTCCTGTATGTATACAACGTATTATATAACGGGTCCTGTATGTATACAATGTATTATATAACGGGTCCTGTATGTATACAATGTATTATATAACGGGTCCTGTATGTATACAATGTATTATATAACATGTCCTGTATGTATACAATGTATTATATAACGGGTCCTGTATGTATACAATGTATTATATAACGGATCCTGTATGTATACAATGTATTATAGAACGGGTCCTGTATGTATACAATGTATTATAGAACGGGTCCTGTATGTATACAATGTATTATATAACGGGTCCTGTATGTATACAATGTATTATATAACGTGTCCTGTATGTATACGATGTATTATATAACGGATCCTGTATGTATACAATGTATTATATCAGCGTTTTTCAACCACTGTGCCGCGGCACACTAGTGTGCCGTGAGATATTATCTGGTGTGCCGTGGGAAAAATTGCAATTTCATCCGTAACATGTGGCCTCGGCTCACAAATAGACCAATCATTAGAACAGCAATGGGCAAACTACGGCCCGCGGGCCGTATACGGCCCGGCGGACCTTTTAATCCGGCCCGCGGAGCGTGATACTGTCAGGATGATCTGTCCCCCTTGACGTATCTGCGCATGTGCCGGAGATCGCCGATCGGCTGCTAATGCCTGAAACTGGCACATGCGCAGATACGTCGAGGGGGACAGATCCTCATAGGAGACAGATTTTCATGCTACACCGGAACGGCGAGAGGAACGCGCGGAGCAAAGGTAAGTGAATTGACACAGGGGGGGCTTGGGGACTTAATATGGGGGATGAATTAATATGGGGGATGAATTACTATGGGGGATGAATTACTATATGGGGGATGAATTACTATATGGGGGATGAATTACTATGGGGGATGAATTACTATAGGGGGGATGAATTACTATAGGGGATGAATTACTATATGGGGGATGAATTACTATAGGGGGATGAATTACTATAGGGGGATGAATTACTATAGGGGGATGAATTACTATAGGGGGATGAATTACTATAGGGGGATGAATTACTATATGGGGGATGAATTACTATAGGGGGATGAATTACTATAGGGGGATG
The DNA here is from genome assembly GCF_062004578.1 of Staurois parvus. Classification (NCBI taxonomy): domain Eukaryota; kingdom Metazoa; phylum Chordata; class Amphibia; order Anura; family Ranidae; genus Staurois; species Staurois parvus. The sequence goes on from NW_028321123.1 coordinate 53,732, forward strand.
AATTACTATAGGGGGATGAATTACTATATGGGGGGTGAATTACTATGGGGGATGAATTACTATATGGGGGATGAATTACTATGGGGGATGAATTACTATATGGGGGATGAATTACTATGGGGGATGAATTACTATATGGGGGATGGATTACTATATGGGGGATGAATTACTATAGGGGGGATGAATTACTATATGGGGGGTGAATTACTATATGGGGGATGAATTACTATATGGGGGATGAATTACTATATGGGGGATGAATTACTATAGGGGGGATGAATTACTATATGGGGGGTGAATTACTATGGGGGATGAATTACTATGGGGGATGAATTACTATATGGGGGATGAATTACTATGGGGGATTAATTACTATATGGGGGATGAATTACTATGGGGGATGAATTACTATATGGGGGATGAATTACTATATGGGGGGATGAATTACTATATGGGGGATTAATTACTATGGGGGATGAATTACTATATGGGGGATTAATTACTATGGGGGATGAATTACTATGGGGGATGAATTACTATATGGTCAATATAGGCACAGAGGTACATTTTTTTAACATTTTCTAATGGTGGTGTGCCTTGTGATTTTTTTCATGAAAAAAGTGTGCCTTTGCACAAAAAAGGTTGAAAAACACTGTATTATATAACGGGTCCTGTATGTATACAATGTATGATATAACGGGTCCTGTATGTATACAATGTATTATATAACGGGTCCTGTATGTATACAATGTATTATATAACGGGTCCTGTATGTATACAATGTATTATATAACGGGTCCTGTATGTATACAATGTATTATATAACGGGTCCTGTATGTATACAATGTATTATATAACGGGTCCTGTATGTATACAATGTATTATATAACGGGTCCTGTACGTATACAATGTATTATATAACGGGTCCTGTATGTATACAATGTATTATATAACGGGTCCCGTATGTATACAATGTATTATATAATCGATCCCGTATGTATACAATGTATTATATAACGGATCCTGTATGTATACAATGTATTATATATTGCACCCTGTATGTATACGATGTATTATATAACGGGTCCTGTATGTATACAATGTATTATATATTGCACCCTGTATGTATACAATGTATTATATATTGCACCCTGTATGTATACGATGTATTATATAACGGGTCCTGTATGTATACAATGTATTATATATTGCACCCTGTATGTATACAATGTATTATATATTGCACCCTGTATGTATACAATGTATTATATATTGCTCCCTGTATGTATACAATGTATTATATATTGCTCCCTGTATGTATACAATGTATTATATATTGCACCCTGTATGTATACAATGTATTATATATTGCACCCTGTATGTATACAATGTATTATATATTGCACCCTGTATGTATACAATGTATTATATATTGCACCCTGTATGTATACAATGTATTATATATTGCACCCTGCATGTATACAATGTATTATATATTACACCCTGTATGTATACAATGTATTATATATTGCACCCTGTATGTATACAATGTATTATATATTGCACCCTGTATATATACAATGTATTATATATTGCACCCTGTATGTATACAATGTATTATATATTGCACCCTGTATGTATACAATGTATTATATATTGCACCCTGTATGTATACAATGTATTATATATTGCACCCTGTATGTATACAATGTATTATATATTGCACCTTGTATGTATACAATGTATTCTATGGGTAGTTGATGTCCTGTATAAATGTAAAACATAACAGCGCCGCACTATAACACAACCAACATGTATACATGTATGTACATAGAAGGTAAACCTCAAATCATCCCAAATAACATGTAAACACAAATCCTCAGTCCAAAGTGCTATTACAAATAATGTCTGCAGATAAGAAATGAGAAGTGATGAAGGGATCTTCAGACTCCGCACTGAAAAAACCCGTCCACGCCAGCAATCAGATGGTGCACAGTGCACCCCAACCAAACATGCAACACGGCTCCTTACCAGACACGTCTGACCACTGCGTTACAAATGGTCATAAAGCGCTTAGGAGATTGAGGTCTTCCTCCGACCAATCAGACTCCTCCGCCAGAGCCAATAAAAGTTGTACCACCAAGATCGCTCAATGATAAGATATAAAGGACACTCCCATAGTATAAAACTGGAGATCGGGTTTATTCAAAACGTAAAAACGGACAGAATCAGCTTCACAAGCATATGTGACAACAGAGGGCGTTCCTACGGGCGTACACAAACCTGGTCCCGACCGTCCAATCAGATCCGATTGTCACATACACTTGTGAAGCTGCTATTGTCTTGTTGTGGAAGTGTGCATGTTTACGTTTTTATAGAACATAACACGTGGGCTGAAGGACTGATCACAGTGACAGCCAATCAGAGGCTATCACAGTGATGTCACAAAACAATCATCACATAGGGAACTTCTTGTACCCTTAAGTTAGGAAAAAAGGTGACATTTAAAAAAAAAGGAAAAAAGCAAAACATTATTTTAAATTGTAAAAAATGAAAATCTCAAAATATTGCAAAAAACGGAAGTGCAATGTCCATAGCAACAAGGCGCAATATATATAGTTCCAGATATACCAACCCATTACTATAAAACATAACTCTAGATATCCAAGGGCAGCCCATAGCAACCGGGCTGAGTCCATAGCAACCGGGCTGAGTCCATAGCAACAGAAGAAAAACATAAACCTTCTCCACAGTATACAGCAGACTGAATGTACAATACAGATATAGAAAAATCCTATCCACAGAGCAGCAAATATAAACATTGACATTGAAATTCACTTCTTTGTGGGAATATGATTATGAAAACGCCCCGTGTGCGTGAGGGCTTAGGCCGGCCATACATGGGTCGAAATTCAACCGATTTATCGTCTGAAAATTGGACCTAAGAATAATCGGCCGATTTTTGCTCCATTAATGAGTCAATGGCACCGGCCGATTTTCCTGGTTCCTCCCCTTTTCAGTGATCGGGCATGTTGGAAAATTTGAGAAAAATGATCGATTTTCTACTCAATGATGGTCAAATCGTACGATCGTTTTTCTGACAAGAGTACAAGTGCGAGACGTGACCTGGAAGGAACAGAAGATCTGCCTGTTATATGGGGAGAACTGTATGACTTGGTCGGCCGATGTTCAGAATCATTGATGACAACCATCAGATTACCCAGCGAATGACGTTTCTCATTTTCGGACGAAAAATCGTTCCGAATTCGACCCGTGTATGGCCTGCATTAATCCTAACCGTGGTCCTGAAAACTGACAGGACAATAAGAAAAAAAAATTACATTTTTGTTTACAGATTGCATGGATAACCCATAATAACAGCTCGCAGTACTTGGCAAACTGTCCAGACTCCATAGCAACAGCACAATGACCATAGCAACAATATACAACATATATAGTTCCAGAGATACCAACCCATTACTAGAGAACACGCCTCTAGATGTCCATGGAGAGCCCATAGCAACCGGGCAGAGTCCATAGCAACCGCAAAAAAAACAAACTCTTCCCCCACAGTATACAGAAGACTGAATGTACAATACAGATATAGAAAAATCCTATCCACAGAGCAGCAAATATAAACATTTACACCGAAATTCACTTCTTTGTAGGAATATGATTATTAGGACCCGTGGTGTACACCCAAAATACACAGGACCCCCATTATATGCCCCGCCCCTCTTCCTCCTGCCCTTCCCCCATCCCAGATTGCTGATGCAGTAAATCCTAACCATAGTCCCAAAAATGACAGAATAAAAAAAAGAAAAAAAAATATATATATATATAATTTTTTTTTTCGCTTACATTTTTTGTTTACTGATTGCATGGATAACCCATAATAACAGCTCACAGTGCTTGGCAACAGTACAATGTCCATAGCAACAATGTACAACATATATAGTTTCAGAGACACCAATCCATTACTAGAGAACACGCCTCTACATGTCCATGGAGAGCCCATAGCAACCAGGAACAGTGCATAGCAACAGCAAAAAAAACCAAACAAACTCTCCCCCCACAGTATACACCAGACTGAATGTACAATACATACATATATATATGATCATAATCCCCCAAAAGAAGGAAAAATAAAAATGTAGATCCAAGTTCACTTCTTTGTTGGGATATGCCACTAAATCTCAGCCATGTTTCTGAAAATAAACAAATTAATACTGAAAACATTTTTTTGTCTATAGATTGCATTAAGAAAAATAATAATAATAATAAAAAAAAAAAAAAAAAATCACACAACAACATCAGCCAAGAAATCACTCTGTAATTGTAAGTAATGGTAACTTCATGACCAAATCTGTCAGCTGATCACAGTGATGGAAAGCTTCCTCCAGTCCCTAAGGGATCCTGTGCATTTGTCACACCTCAGCCACAGCTCAACCAGATAGAGTTTCAAAACACTTTACACCTCTGCTGCAAAAGTGGCAGTTGGAACCTACTGCAGGCGCACTGTGATGACATCACACTGCAGGCAGCACAATGATGACATCACAGTGCAACCTGCAGAAGTCTAAACGTGGGCTGCAGGCAGTCAGTCTATTTCTGACAGAGCAGGAAGGAGGTTGTGTTTCTTGTGTATCCAGAGAGAGTTTGATTTCTTGGAGAACAAACCGAAGACTTACAGAAATGACCAGAAGACTTCAAATCAATCGATCCGTCCCGATATTAACTACCAGAGAGGAACCTGCAGAGAACAGACCGGACATGGAAATTAAGCCCCACCCCAGCAGATATTCTGCCCAACTTGCCCATCAGAATTCCACCCCTGAGGGCGAGTGTCGGCCATTTTTTGGCCGGGTTGCGGCTCTTTTCCGTCGTCTATTCCGTCGAGGAAGAAAGAAATACAACATTGTTAGGGATCCAGAAGGTAAATTTTATGATCTATACAACATACAAGCTGGCTGAACAAATCCATTTTATTTAGAGGAGTTACATTGTATCTTCTTATTGGTAAACAGCATCTCATATACCCCGCCCCTAATTATACCCCCTATTCCCATTGGTGGCCGGCGACTCATACTCCGCCCCATCACTGTGTATCCAGTAAGGATACAAGATCATTGGTGTGCAGTGTTGTATGACGGAGTCATTGTCAGTCACACTATCACAGCACTGACAATGGGAATGAAGGGGGATTACCGGCTCATACTCAAGTAGGTTAAAATGCATCTATAGACAAAATGTATTGTTTGGGGTTTAGAAAGGGTGGTGAGGGGTTAGAAGCCCTGTCATATCTTCATTGTCAGCTGTGTCCCCTCTGGGGGGGTCTCACCCCGATATTTCTCCATTATCCCAGAAATTGAAAGTGAAGTGGCAGCCAATATAGCAGAAATGTAAGCATTGCTCTGGGTTAAGCCGCTGCCACAGCTGAGCTGCACATTCTAGCAGCAACCAATCACAGCTTTCCTTTAAATCATGGCTGCTCAACCTGTGGCCCTCCAATTGTTGCAGAACTACAAGTCCCATGAGGCATTGCAAGCCACTGACAGTTACAAGCATGACTCCGAAAGGCAGAGGCATGATGGGACTTGTAGTTCCGCATTAGACAGAAGGCCTCAGGTTGAGCACCCTTGTATTAAATATAAAACCTGCACAGGAAACGTGACAAATGGAAGACGTGACAAATGGAAGACGTGACAAATGGAAGACGTGACAAATGGAAGACGTGACAAATGGAAGACGTGACAAATGGAAGACGTGACAAATGGAAGACGTGACAAATGGAAGACGTGACAAATGGAAGACGTTTACCTTTTCAGCTTACTTTTGCATAAGGCACAGAATCCAGATCTGTATACTGTAAGCTGCTGCCGCACATCTTCACATTAACACACACAGCATCCTCTGCACACCAGCTGAAAGTTCAAGTTAGGCTTCTGACGAGGCTTTCCGCACTGTACCTCAGAATGAGGGAAAGGTGGCACAGAAAGGGCGACTGAAAGGATCACATTACATGTAATATTGTTAGATTGGGAAGATTGAGTCTTATTTGGAGCCAAAACGTATTTTTATTTACTAAGGCCGGGTTCACACCTATGCAGGCTGCGTTTCAGCCGTTTCTGCATTGCGTTTTGTACCTGAGTTTTTGCCTCACTTTGTAGAGAGTTTCTCTTACTTCCTGAGGCATCACCAGGACAGAAAAAGAAGTGAAATTTCCCCAGTGGGACACAGAGGGCAAAAAATATTTCCCGGTAGGGATTAAATCCGTTCCTACTCTAGATTTAGCTATACATACACTTTACAAACAAAACATAAAAATGGATTGTAAAAATGGCAGCCAAATCATCGGGCTTTAGTTCTGTTCAGCCAGTCTTGTGATTTATTTGATTCATCTTGAGGTAGTTGATAGTCTAGAAACACAAATATAAGAAATGAAGGTAATCAAATTTTTTTTCCCCCTCTAGAAAATGTGATCCCTCCAGAGACTACCGACATCGAAGACATTGTGCCCGCCTCAGAAAAGGAGAGCACAAGCAGCTCAGACAGCATCTACTTTTCAGCAGAGGAGTCTGAGAACACGACCCAATCCACCGATGCCACAGACACTGAGGAGACTGTGCACAACCCGACATTTTGGGTTCTATTCTCAATCCTCATGTCTGTGTTTGAGACGAATGATCTAGAGATCAGCACCTCTGCAAAGGCTGTGTCTGAAGGAGGACACCTAAAATGTTCTTGGTCTATATGCTTAGCAAGGGAGACTGAGAGCACAGGCAGCTCAGATGATACTGAGGAGACCATCACTCCAGGTTTTGGTGCCTCAGAAGAGGACACCAATTTCACCACCATGGAGGGGACTGTGCCTGACTCAGTAGATGGTACTGGGTCTACCACCACAGACGAAAGCGAGTACAGCCTTGCAAGAGCGACCAAAAGCAGCTCAGACAGCATCTACTTCTCAGCAGAGGAGACTGAGTCCTCCCCATCTGTAGAGACTGTGGCTGCACCAATAGATAGGCTAGATATCAGCCTCCCTACAGACACTGTGTCGTATCCAGAAAGCGGGACGGAGATCACCGCTACTATGGACAACGAGTTGGACTACAAAGACGTTGTGGAGACAGTACCCATCCTGGCATGTGGGACTGAATCCATAACCACAGAGAGTGACCCCAGCTCAGACAGTATCTGTGTTTTAGCAGATAAAATGGAGTTCACTAGAGCTGTAGAGACTGTGGCTGAGCTAAAAGGTGGGTTAGGGATCAGCATCCCCACAGAGACTGTGTCAATTCCAGAAAGCGGGACTGAGATCACCGCTACTGCAGACGTTAAGTCTGACTCAGAAGACACAGTCCAATCCACCAAGATCGCACACACTGTGGAGACTCTACGCACCGTAGAAGAAGAAGAAAGGATTACAATATACGAGGACACCGTGTTTGCCCCAAAAGATGAAACTAAATCCACAGACACTGCGTACAGTTCTGAAGGTTTGGTTGAGATCACCGCTATTCCAGACAATAAGGCTGACACAGAAGAAAGAGTCCAATCCACCAAAGTCACAGACATTGTGGAGACAGTTCCTGCCAAACTCACCCTAGAAGAAAGGATTAAATTCTATGAGGACACTGTGTTCGCCTCAGCAGATGGGAGTGAATCCACAGAGTCTGTGTGCAGCTCAGGTTTGGTTGAAACCATCGCTACTGCAGACAATGTGTTTGAGCCAGAAGACACAATCCAATCCAACGAGGTCACAAACATTGTGGAGACTGTACCCACCTCAGCAGATGGGACACAATTCACAATTGTAGAGATTGTGGATGAGCTAGGATTAAACATCCCAACAGAGACTGTACTGTCATTCCCAAAAAGCAGTGCTCCTGCCCAGCAGCTTTCCACCCCTGTGGGCAGAGTTCAAGCATTCTTTAGGAAGGTCGGGGCTTTTTTCCATCTAACGAGAAGAAAAGATCCTGAAGGTAAGAATCGTGAATATGGCATACAAATTTTGACTGAACAAGATTCATTTTATTTAGAGATTTTTTTTTTTCTATTAATTATTGGTGGGGTCTCAGTATAAATCTAATAAGACCACAGCAGAACTACAAATCACAGACCCCAAAGGAAATTTTTGACGGAGGCCCCCAGCCACCCCTCTATGTTTTTTCATACTTCTAAATCATTATCAGTTTATTTAGCACACCCCCAATTGTAGCCTTTATTGACAGGGGCAGTGACGTATAATATACCTTCTATCGCAATGATCACCCTGTATTATCTAATGTAATCCTGCATTGCTGGTCGGTATTTGATGCCCCCTAATATAAGACCCTCCTATTGGTGCCTCTTTTAAAAGCCTCATTTCCATTGGTCCTTCCTAAAATTTTCCCCTATTGCAATATCATCCTACAGAACAAAGCTCAACCGTAGGAACGATTGAGAAGTATGAAGTCATTTTGCAACCTTCACTTGTTCAGTTAAATTTATTTATATTTGGAAAACGCAATAAAATTCATTGAAATAAAACATAGATGGAGATAAACTAATCTTTCTTTTTCTGTTTAGACATCAACCTGATCCATTCAGAGGATGACAACAATCCGACTATAAATAGCTTCAATTATCATAAGGTGCTTGGAGAAGGAAGATTTGGGAAGGTAAGTGATTGGATTTACAATTTCTCTGATTTTTATTAAGGGAGGGAGACGTAAGAACTCACTTCAAGGCAGGATTACCCTGTTATGGTTGTGCCGTAACATACATCATGTTAAGGCAGACCATTTATTTCAATGGGCTGCCTAACGCTTCAAAATATACTACAAAAGGTGAATTAGTGAGGAATTATGGGGCTATTAAAGTAGAATTCAAATTAAATCTACCTAGCATTAAAAATGCCCCCTCCCCCTCTTAACACCTGCGCTAGCTGACCTGTGTAAGAAAGATACTTATCCATTTTCAGCCTGTTGTAGTCCGGTTATGTGATCACCTGTGCCAGCCAGCGGAGGTGACAGGGTACAGGGGAGAGTGCTCCAACAATGGCTGGTAAACTCTGGAAAAAGGACGTCATCCATTGGTTTCCATGTCCCAGCCGTTCTCGGTATGCCCTCTTCTCCCATGCTGCCACCGCTTACTGATACAGAGGAGCCCGATCACATAACCAGTCGGGAGCGGCCTTAAAATACGTAGGTGTATACCCAAAAAGAAATATCATTAGTGGGTGATCCGGCCTTCACTTAACAATACTAATATCCTATTACTTTTTCTCCTTCAGGTGTTCCTGGCATCACATCGTGACGTCGATCAAGTGTTGGCAGTAAAAATGGCCAAAAAATCTTCAGTGCCTTATGGAAAACGTTTGATAGAGCGCCAAGCCCTGGAAGCAATGGAGGGTAACAGGTTCTTCCCGCAATTATACGCTACTTTTCAGACAAAGGTAAGCAGATTTATCTTTCACTTATTTTCGTGGACTTTCAGGAGAGTCCAAATCAATTAGAATATCACATTCTCCTACCCCTTATAGCTCTCCAATCACTTGTGTTGGTAAATGTTAGGCGACCAGTCTGTTCTGAACCTGGAAGAGCTTTTGATGGTCATCCAAATAGGTTCTTTGGTTCTTGCTGCTTGGAGATAGGATCATAATGTCTTCAACATCACAGAACAAGCCCAGTAAATGTGACTATTACTACCTATAAAATGACCTGAATAAATAAGACCCGTCACAGACATGTTACTACGTTTTTCACTGAAAGTCCCCAAATGTGAGAAGTTGAGGGTGAAGGGTTAAATATGGACTCCCATAGTAAATAATGAATGCATTCTAATTGTTATGTTTTTTTCTTCTTTTAGAGTTACTTATTCTACGTCATGGAGTACGTGAATGGTGGAACACTTTACAACTTCATAAACAAGAGGGCTCCTTTGGATGATGACACCATAAGGTAAGTACTAATTTGGGGCATGTTGGTAGTGGGGAGGGAGGTAGAACATACTGAACTGTAGATAGATCACTTTTAAGTTATGGGGCCTCTGTATTAAAGGGGGTGATGGGACTTGTCTGCTTTACTTAACCCTCTCCAGGTACTCTAGTCAGGAGCCTTTCTCCTATGCTTGGATGGTTCAATGTTTTTAATGAGAAAATGCAGAGGGAATAGGGAAGGAGGATAGCTGAGATGGCAGACATTGCCTGTATTGATTGCATATAATGCTAGCCAGAAGGACATAATTTGTACCCTGACCAATGGGAGTCTGCCAAAAGCCATGGGAGGGACACATAAACCTGAGATTGTAGCTCGATCTTTCCAAACATTTACTCTAATATCCAAGGGTAGCTGACACTACTTATAGGGGGGGATTCAGGAAGAGCTAACTAATGAGAGATTGGTATAATGCAGACATCCATGGTTGTGCTCTTAGCTGGACAGTCATGTCATTGGTGCTTAGAAACCTTTACAGTAATAACTCCATAATGAGAATACATCAGGGTTTGTTTACAGCCAAATAAATAATCAATATACATATAAAAAAAATTGAATATCCCTATAGCAATATTTTGTTCAAATGATTTAGCAATATACAAAATGTCTTCAAAAATATACCTATTCCCTGTAGCATTGGGATCGGGGAATATTAATTGTGCACCTAGATTGTTATAAGACAAGTATCTCACTAATATATTTTTTTCTTCTCTTTCCATCAGATTTATTGCGGCTGAGATACTGTGTGGCATACAATTTATTCATGCCAGATCCATCGCACATTGGTAAGTAATAGAGTCACCATATTTTATTGTTCTAGAACATTTGTCTCCAAACTGAGGCCCGAAGGCCAGATTCATGACAGCCTGCTTACCCTTTTCTTCTTCTTCTTTACAGTGACCTACATGTAAACAACATCCTTATCAATAGTACCGGACATGTCAAGATTATCGACTTTGGCTTGGCAAGGAAGCTGGAAAAACCTTTCTTCTGGGACACCACATTTATTACGCCCCTGGAGGTAAGGTTCACACTGTCCATTTATTGGCGGTGCTGTAGTGTTTTTCTGACCAAAAAAGAGTTTCTTATCTACTTCTCTGGAGCAATTGGTTTTATTTTTCACATACCTTAACACTTGTTCATTTTTTAATATATTGAACTTTATTGCTATTACAAGGGGCCAATAACCCCCTTTTGTCATAGTACTGAGTGGATGATAGGCATTCCCAATGAGACATTACGGGTCTCCCTGGAGGTGCAGGAGAGCCCACAAACCACGGAGGGGAGTGTTGACGGGGGTGGGGTCACCCGCAAGTCACACCAAAGTGAATGGGCAGGTCTACGGCTGCCTAGATCACTCTTAGTAAACCCAAGGTGGAAAAATACAGAAACAGCCGTGAGATTGTTTATCTTCTTCAGACTTTGGACGTGCCAGATGCATCCAAAGGGTTGAATGGTTGAATAATGTAAGACAAGGTGGTGAAAAATTAAACTCTGCTGAGACCCACAGAATGGGGTTGGACCTCTGCTTGGTGTTGCAGAATCATGGCGCAGCCAACTGCCGTTATTATGTATACTGTATATATTAATTGCTATAGGAGTTGAAAGAAATATATATTTCTAGTTTAAAATGCTCTTGCTTATAAAAATATGTATTTTTTTTACTTTCTCCAGATCTTTGAGCACAGATTGCATTTCTATCGCAAGGACTACGATAGCTTGAAGAATGCACTCTATTTGCTGTCATCAAACAGAAACTTCTCCAGAGAAACTCCCTTTGATATGCTGAAGACGGAATTACTACTGCAGGTAAGAAATATCTTTCTTTAGCCACAAACAGAAAAAGTGTATTTATTCAATTTGTGCTATAAAATTGGCTACATTAAATTGTTTAGTTATTGCTTTTGTGATCTTAATGACCTATTTTTGTAATATATATGTTTTTTATATCCACAGTGCACAACTTCATATAGAGATCTGCGACAACACCCATTCTTCAGAGGGATCAACTGGGAAGAAATGGAAGCTGGAAACGTGCGTCCGCCATACGACATGCCACAAGTAAGTAGAGGACTAGGATCTATTCTGTAGTTGTGCTATGGCTACAGTCTTCTTTATTCTGCCCCCTACTGGCGGGTATGAGGAGCCGCATTGCCTTTTGGGTGGTGCAAGTGCCGTGACCTATTGCTGTACATTATTATCTGAAATCATTATTTCCTGTCTCTAATGTGTTTTTTTCTTTCCACAGAGCCCAGAATACAACCGGTCAAAGAAGATAAAAGAGAAGCGTTTCTGGAAACTCTACAAATATCACCAAAGTTCAGATGTCGCTGGATTCGACTTTGTCAGCGAACAATGGAGACAGATGCAGCAAAGCCAGTAGAGAATCGGTACCAATCAGGATGAATTCAAGGTACATGCAGTGACCGGTGTATTACCGCATTGTAAAACATCGCTCACTGCAATGACAAACATTCACGTGTCCCATTCACACTGCAACGCAGCCGGGAGCTGCACTGCAGCAAGAGGAGATAAAAAGCAGACCAGCTGCATTTCAATCCTGAAGTCAGCCATCATTGCTGGACCAATGAGGATGAATTCAAGGGACGTGCGGTGACCGGTGTATCACTGCCTTGTAAAATGCCGCTTACCACAAGGACACACAGAAAACAATTGTACCTGTGTGAGTCCCTAGGGCTCGTTCACATGTGACCTTGAGGGTGGGGGGAGGGGGGATGGGAATGGGGGGCACTGCTATGGGGGAAAGGGAGGGAGACACTGCTATGGGGGGAAGGGGAGGGAGACACTGCAATGGGGGGGAAGGGGAGGGAGACAGTGCTATAGTGAGGAAGAAAACTGATATGGGTTGGAAGGGGGAGGAGTGACAATGCTTTGGGGGGAGAAAAAACTGCTAAGGCGGGTGGGGCAGAGGACACTGCTCCGGGGTGGAAAAAGAGGGGGGGGGGGGGCAGAC